>NW_027077956.1:0-105602 GCF_963930625.1 Muntiacus reevesi | reverse complement strand
AGAATATAACCCAGGTTCCCTCCACAACTCGAGAAAATCCATGAGACTTCCCGCTCGATGAGAGATGAGATCAGATTCCCCTGCACTGAGTGAAGAGCAATTCCGTGTTCCCCATCAAACATGAAAGGAGCCTTGACTTCCTTGATGGAACTCCAGAGAGTCCCCAAGAACACTGATAAATGTCTAGAGGAACCCTGAGGTCACCGCAGCAACATGAAATAGTTCGGTGTACCCCAAATCAACTCGAGATGAGTCCAGATTCCCTTTCATTGGCTCCAGAGCCATCCGGCGTTCCCCATCAAACATGACAAGTGACTTGACTTCCTTAAAGCAACTCCAGAGATTCCCCGAGAACAACGTCCTGAGCATAGAGGAACACCACGTTCAGCACAGCAACTAGAAAACAGCTCCGTGTACCTCAAATCATCTCGAGATGAGACTTGATTCCCTGGCTTTGACTCAAGAGGAATGCCAGCTTTAAACAACACCTAAAGAGGAGGCTTCTCTCAGCTATAGGTACGTGAGTGGGACCCTGAGTTTGCTGCCTCAAGTGGAATGGACACCTAGATGCCCTGACCTGAAATAAGGCCGGATGTCCCTGCAGTGATTTGAATGCAGGATTGTCTTTCATCTCACAGATGAAGGGATGTTTGAATCCCCTGTGGAGACCCTAGAGAATACGCTAGTTCCCAGCCTCATCTCGACAGGAGGCCTCACATCCCTTTGACAACATGAGAGGCAAGCGGAGTTCAATGCTTCAAAAGGAGACGAAGCCTGACTCCTCTTGAAAACTGACAGGAGTCACAGTATGGCTCTGGCAACTACAAAGGGAAACCTGGTGTCCCGCCTCACTTCGAGAGGCATCCCAATTGTCCTGCCAAGCCTCGAGAAGAATCCCAAGGTATCCCTCGGAACTAGACAGGAGTCCTGACGTCGCTGAACAAACACGAGTTTTGAAGGGCCAACTCTGCCGTAACTCGAGAATATAACCCAGGTTCCACACCACAGCTCCAGAAAAACAATGAGACTTTCCCCTCACCGTGAGATGAGGCCCGATTCCCCTGCATTGCATGCAGAGCAAGTCCGTGTTCCCCATCAAACACGAAAGGAGCCTTGACTTCCTAGATGAAACTCTCCATAGTCCCCAAGAACTCTGTCAGAAGTCTAGAGGGACCCTGAGATCAATGCAGCAACACGACAGAGCCCCGTGTACCACAAATCAACTCGAGATGAAGCCTGATTTCCCTGCATTGGCTCCAGAACAATCCTGCATTCCTCATCAAAGAGCACAAGTCGCTTGACTTCTTTTAGGCAACTCCAGAGACTCTATGAGAATACCGCCACCAGTCTAGAGGAACACCAAGTTCAGCACAGCAACTCGAGAAAAGCTCCGTGTACCCCAAAACATTTCGAGATGAGAGCTGATTCCCTGGCTTCGACTCAAGAGGAATGCCAACTTTCCACAAGCAGCTCAAGCGGATGCTTTTCTCAACTATAGGTATGTGAGAGGGACCCTGAATTTGCTGCCACAAGTGGAATGGACACCGAGATTCCCTGACTCGACATAAGGCTGGATTTCCCTGCAGTGACTTGAATGCAGGCTTGTCTTTCATCTCAAAAGATGAAGTGATGTCTGAATCCCCTGTGGAGACCCTAGACAAAGCCCTATTTCCCCACCTCATCTCGACAGGTGACCTTACATCCCTTTGACAACACGAGTCGAATGCGGAATTCAATGCTTCATAAGGAGACGATGACTGAGTCCTCTTGAAAATTGACAGGAATCCCAGTATGTCTGTTGCAACTTGAAAGGACACTGGGTCTCCCCCGTCACCTCGAGAGGCGTCACTATTGTCCTGCCAAGCCTTGAGGAGAATCTCAAGGTGTCCCTCGCAACTAGACAGGAGTTCACACATCGCTGAACAAACATGAGTTTTGAAGGGCCATCCCCGCCGTAACTCTAGAACATAACCAGGTTCCCTCCACAACTCCAGAAAAACAATGAGACTTTCTCCTCACCGCGAGATGAGGCCCAGTTCCCATGCAATGTATGCAGGTTAAGTCCGTGTTCCCAATCAAAAGGAAAGGAGACTTGACTTCTTTGAAGGACCTCCAGAGAGACCCCAAGAACACTGTCAGAAGTCTACAGGGACCCTGAGGTCCCCGCAGCAACATGAAAGGGCTCCGTGTACTCCAAATCAACTCAAGATGAGGCCCGATTCCTCTGGACTGCATTCAGAGCAAGTCCGTGTTCCCCATCAAACACGAAAGGAGCCTTGACTTCCTTGATGGAACTCCAGAGAGTCCCCAGGAACACTGTCACAAGTCTAGAGAGACCCTGAGGTCCCCTGCAGCAACATGAAAGAGCACCGTGTACTTCAAATCAACTCGAGATGAGACCCGATTCCCCTGCATTGTCTCCAGAGACATCACTCGTTCCCCATCAGACACACAAAGTGGCTTGATTTCCGTTAGGCTACTCCAGAGATTACCCGAGACTACCATCTCAAGACTAGAGGAACACCAAGTTCAGCACAGAAACTCGAGAAAAGCTCTGTGTACCCCAAATCATCTCGAGATGAGAGCTGATTCCCTGGCTTTGACTCAAGAGGGATGTCAACTTTACACAAGCACCTGACGAGGAGGCTTCTGTCAGGTATATGTATGTGAGAGGGACCCTGAGTTTGCTGCCTCAAGTGGAATGAACACCGAGATGCCCTGACTCATAATAAGGCCGGAATTCCCTGGAGTGACTTGAATGCAGGCTCGTCTTTCATCAAACAAGATGAAGGGATGTCTGAATCCCCTGTGGAGACCCTAGAGACAGCCCTAGTTCCCCGGCTCATCTCAACAGGAGGCCTCACATCCTTTTGAAACTCGAGAGGCACGTGGATTTAAATGCTTCAAAAGGGGAGTATCGCTCCCTCCTCTTGAAAATTGATAGGAATCCCAAAATTCCTGTGGCAACTGGAAAGGACCTTGGGTTGCCCCTCTCACATTGAGAGGCGTCCCTATTGCCCTGCCAAGCTTCGAGGAGAATCTCGATGTGTCCCTCACAACTAGACAGGAGTCCTGATATCACTGAACCAACACAAGTTTTGAAGGGCCATCCCAGCTGTAACTCGAGAATATAACCCAGTTTCCCGCCACAACTCGAGAAAACCATGAGAATTCCCCCTCGCCGTGAGACGAGGCCTGATTCCCCTGCATTGCATGCAAAGTAAGTCGGTGTTCCCCATCAAACACGAAAGGAGCCTTGACTTCCTAGATGAAACTCCACATAGTCCCCAATAACTCTGTCACATGTCTAGTGGGACCCTGAGGTCAACGCAGCAACACGAAATATCCCCGTTTACCTCAAATCAACTTGAGGTGAGGCCTGATTTCCCTGCATTGGCTCTAGAGCAATCCAGCATTCCACATCAAGCAGGACAAGTGGCTTGACTTCTTTTAGGCAACTCCAGAGATTCCCCGAGAACACCGTCCCAAGTATAGAAGAACACCAAGTTCAGCACAGCAACTCGAGAAAAGCTCCGTGTACCCCAAATCATTTCGAGATGAGAGCTGATTTCCTGGCTTCGAATCAAGAGGAATGCCCACTTTCCACAGCAGCTCAAGCGGAGACTTTTCTCAGCTCTAGGTATGTGAGAGGGACCCTCAGTTTGCTGCCTCAAGTGGAATGGACACCGAGATGCCCTGACTCGAAATAAGGCCGGAATTCCCTGCAGTGACTTGAGTGCAGGCTCGTCTTTCATCTCATCAGATGAAGGGATTCCAGAATCCCCTTGAAGACCCTATAGAAAGCCCTATTTCCCCACCTCATCTTGACATGTGGCCTCACATCCCTTTGACAACACGAATGGAAAGCGGAATTCAATGCTTCAAAAGTAGATGATGACTGAGTCCTCTTGAAAATTGACAGGAATCCCAGTATCCCTGTGGCAACTTGAAAGGACACTGGGTCTCCCGCCTCACCTCGAGAGGTGTCCTCCTTATTGACTTGCCAAGTCTCGAAGTGAATCTCGAGTTGTCCCTCGCAACGAGACTGGAGGCCTGATGTCGCTGAACAAACACGCGTTATGAGGGGCCATCCCCTTCGTCACTCGAGAATATAACCCAGGTTCCTTCCGCAACGCGAGAAAGTCCATGAGACTTTCCACTCGAAGAGAGATGAGATCAAATTCCCCTGCATTGCATGCAGAGCAATTCCATGTGCACCATCAAACATGAAAGGAGCCTTGACTTCCTTGATGGAACTCCAGAGAGTCCCCAAGAACACTGATACAAGTCTAGAGTGACCCTGAGGTCACCGCAGCAACACGAAAGTGCTCAGTGTACTGCAAATCAACGTGAGATGAGGCCAGATTACACTACATTGGCTCCAGAGCCATCCGGCGTTCCCCATCAAACACGACAAGTGGCTTGACTTCCTTTAGGCAACTCCAGAGATTCCCTGAAAACACTGTCCTAAGTATAGAGGAACACCACGTTCAGCACAGCAATTAGAAAACAGCTCCGTGTACCTCAAATCATCTCGAGATGAGAGTTGATTCCCTGGCTTTGAATCAAGAGGAATGCCAACTTTCCAGAACCCCCTCACGGGGAAGCTTCTCTCAGCTATAGGTACGTGAGAGGGACCCTGAGTTTGCTGCCTCAAGTGGAATGGACACCGAGATGCCGTGACTCGACATAAGGCCGGATTTCCCTGCAGTGACATGAATGCAGGCTTGTCTTTCATCTCAAAAGATGAAGGGATGTCTGAATCCCCTGTGGAGACCCTAGAGAAAGCCCTAGTTCCCCACCTCATTTCCACAGGAGGTCTCACATCCCTTTGACAACTCGAGAGGAACACGGAGTTCTATTCTTCAAAAGTAGACGATGACTGACTCCTCTTGAAAATTGACAGGAATCCCAGTATTCCTGTAACAACTTGAAAGTGACAGTGGGTTTCCCTACTCATCTCGAGAGGCATCCCTATTGTCCAACCAAGTTTCGAGGAGAATCCCGTGGTGACCCTCACAACTAGACAGGCGTCCTGACATCATTGAACAAACAGGAGTTTTAAGAGTCCATCCCTGTCGTCACTCGAGAATATACCCCAGGTTCCTTCCGCAACTCGAGAAAAACCATGAGACTTCCCACTCGATGAGAGATGAGATCAGATTCCCCTGCATTGAGTGCAGAGCAAGTCCGTGTTCCCCATCAAACATGAAAGGAGCCTTGACGTCCTTGATGGAACTCTAGAGAGTCCCCAAGAACACTGATACAAGTCTAGAGGGACCCTGAGGTCCCCGCAGCAACATGAAAGCACTCCGTGTACTCCAAATCAACTCAAGATGAGGCCAGATTCCCCTTCATTGGCTCCAGAGCCATCTGGCGTTCCCCATCAAACACGACATGTGGCTTGACTTCCTTTAGGCAACTCCAGAGATTCCCCGAAAACACTGTCCTAAGTATAGAGGAACACCCTGTTCAGCACAACAACTAGAAAACAGCTCCGTGTACCTCAAATCATCTCGAGATGAGACCTGATTTCCTGGCTTTGACTCAAGAGGAATGCCAGGTTTAAACAACACCTAAAGAGGAGGCTTCTCTCAGCTATAGATATGTGAGAGGGACCCTGAGTTTGCTGCCTCACGTGGAATGGACACCAAGATGCCCTGGTTTGAAATAAGGCCGGATTTCCCTGCAGTGACTTGAATGCAGGTTCGTCTTTCATCTCATAAGAGGAAGGGACGTCTGAATCCCCTGTGGAGACCCTAGAGAATGCCCTAGTTCCCCGCCTCATTTTGACAGGAGGCCTCACATCCCTTTGACAACACGAGAGGCACGTGGAGTTCAATGCTTCAAAAGGAGATGAAACCTGTCTCCTCTTGAAAACTGACAGGAGTCACAGTATTGCTCTGGCAACTGCAAAGGCAAACTTGGTCTCCCCCCTCACCTTGAGAGGCGTCCGTATTGCATTGCAACATCTCGAGGAGAATCCTGATGTGTCTCTCCCAACAAGACAAGAGTCCTGACGTCACTGAACCTCACCCCAGACCCTGCACCTGGGGTCACTCCTCCAGTTTCCAAGGTGACTCCACCTGAAATATCCTGTGTCTGTAATCACATGTGCACATCTCCAGGATGACGCCACTTCCCAGACCCAGTACCTGTGGTCACGCTTCCACAATCTCCAGGGTGATCACAACACACTGGACCATGCACCTGGGGTCACATGTCCACAGTCTGCAGGGTGACATTCTCCCAAACCCTATATCTAGGATCACATATCTACAGTCCCCTGGGTGATCCCTCCCAGACACTGTATCTGGAGTCACACATCCACAGTCTCCACGGTGACCCCTTCCCAAGCCTTGCAACTGGGCTCACAATTCCACAGTCTCCAGGGTGAATTCCTTCTGACCATCCCCCTGGGGTCACATATCCACATTCTTCAGGGTGACCAACCCAGTCCCTGTCCATGGGGTCACATATCAACAGTCTCCAGGGTGACACTCCTCCCCTGAATGCACATTTCAAGGGGAGCACAAAAAGCACACCCAAAATATGCACATTTGACAAAAGGGTTATTTTGGACTGATTAATTAAAAAAAACAAAACAAAACAAAAGAAAAAAACAAACAGCCGCCCCAGGAGGATCTTTGAAAACCAAGTCGAAATTCCATTTTATGAAGTAGATTTACATTTGTTAAGGATATCTCCATCTTTAAGGACGTGTCCCTGTCTGGACCAGGAAATAGAGGATGGCTAAATATCAAGAATGGACTAAGTATCAAGACTGACTTGATATCACTAAATGACTTGACTAAATATCAAGAAGGTCTATGGAATGGACCTGGAAGTTAATCTGCATACCACCATGTCTTTGTTTACTGTGCTTCACCTAATAATCTCCCTTAAATAGCTTCTTCCATTCCTTAACCTCCTTCTTTCATTCTTAGCTGATGATAGCATTTAAGGTAAAGTCTTGGACCATTTCAGAAAGTGACAGTTTTCCCAGGTATCTTTCAACTATATAGGAGGTATGCATGTCATATATTAAACTTCTGATTGTTTTTCTCCAATCCATCTTCCTTTCATTATGAACATCTCAGTGAAGAACATTGAGGCTAGGGGGAAAATTATCTTTCCTCTCATCTAATGCAATAAAATAGCATTCAGAGATATAGAGGAATGAACCACAGATCAATTTAAAATAAAAATAAAGGAAAGCATGAATCTAACACTTACATTACTGAGTGAGGGAATCCAGCCTCAAGTGCTACACACTGTATGATCGTATAAGACATTCTAGCAAAGGTAAAACAGACATGATAAAGAGTTTATGGAATATATGGTTGAAATATTTCACATGGTACTTTAGTGAGGAATACCTGCCACTATGCATTTGTCTAAGCACATAGATTTCTGTTTTCAGAACACAAGTAATTTATTACCTATTCATATTTATTTATTTATGGTATGGAGTGCTAAAGACTGGAATGCAGAATTTAACAAAGAATATAACAGATTGAGAAATAAATGAAAAGCTTCAGACTTCCCTAGGGGCCCAGTGGTTAAGACTCCACGTTGCCAGTGCAGGAAATATGGGTTCAATTCCTGGTCAGGGACCTAAAACCCCACATGACGCGGCACAGCCAAAAGATTTAAAAGGAAGAAGAAAAATTTTAAAAGGCCACTCTCACTCTTAGGACAAAATTATCTGACCTAAGTTCACTGTGTAAATGAATGGAATCTGCAGGCCAAAGGCAAATGTACCATACATAAACAATGGGCTCTGTAAGTTCTTTCCACGGGGGTTTGTAGCTAACAGGACTGAAACTACCATATCAGTTATTGATGGAGCAAGCCCTGAATTTGATAAGTGATGAGTAGTGGAAGCCAGGTTTCTTACCATTGGAGTGGGAAGTTACAGGCAGACAAAAGGAGAAGGTTATAATACCTGTGTCACAAGAGATCAGGTTGGAGACATCATTATAAACTATCTTTAGCCTAATGCAGAAACATATAACTCCATGTGAAAATCTTCATAACCGTCTGTATGCATAGTCTGGATACATGCATGTGTATTTCCATGCATTGTCTGCTGAGATTATTAAGTTCCCACATACAAGTTTTTATTAATATGCTCTAACAAAAAGGGACAAGGACACTTTAAATATGTGTCTGATACTAGGACTGAGACAATAAATATGTAAAGCAGCATAATCTTAAAATGTGAGAAAGAAGGACCAAAAAGCCCCATAAAAGCTGAATTATGTAAAATAAAAGCAGGAGAGTATGGAAAAAGCTCTCAATAGCCAAAGCTAGAATGAACTAAGCAGTCTAATTGGCTGGATTATAGCCAAAAGAAAGTGAAAGTGAAGTTGCTCAGTCGTGTCTGACTCTTTGCAACCCCATGGACTGTAAGCTATGAGGCGCCTCCATTCATGAAATTTTCCAGGCAAGAGTACTGGAGTGGGTTGCCATTTCCTTCTCCAGGGGATCTTCCCCACCCAGGGATTGAACCCAGGTATCCTGCATTGCAAGCATATGCTTTTACAGGTTGAGCCACCAGGGAAGCTCCCAAAAGTTTAAAATAATTTTCAGGTGTCCAAACTGGTAAAAAGTAAAAATTAGCTTTTATGAGTAATGTTGAATAAAAATCTCACACAGAAAGATTCTAAATAATTGATACAGACTCAGCTGTCCATCAAGTATATGAAGCTAACTCTCCTCTCCTCAAATGTGGGTCCTGCATTATGACTTCCTCCTTAATAAGGCACTCAGGATGGACGTGAGGAAAATCAACAATAAAGACAAATAACAAATGTTGGCGAAAATGTACGAAATTGAAACTCAAAACTTTACTTGTGGAGAGGTAAAATGGTGCAATCAATGTGTCCAAAACAAGCATTTTCTCGAAAACATAAAAATGTAATTATATCACTCAGTAGTGGCCACAGGACTGGAAAAGGTCAGTTTTCATTCCAATCCCAAAGAAAGGCAAAGCCAAAGAATGTTCCAACTGCCACACAGTTGCACTCATCTCACATGTTAACAAAGTAATGATCAAATTTCTCCAAGCCAGGCTTCAACAGTAAGTGAACCATGAATTTCTAGATGTTCAAGCTGGATTTAGAAAAGACAGAGGGACCAGAGATCAAATTGCCAACACCCGTTGGATCACTGAAAGAGCAAGAGAGAAAAACATCCAGAAAAATATTTACTTCTGCTTTGTTAACAATGCCAAAGCCTTTGACTCTGCAGATCACCACAAACTGTGGAAAATTCTGAAAGGTATGGGAATACCAGACTGCCTTACCTGCCTCCTGAGAAATCTGTATGCAGGTGAAGAAGCAACAATTAGAACTAGACATGGAACAATGGACTGGTTCCAAATCAGGAAAGGAGTACAGCACCCTGCTTATTTAACTTATATGCAGAGTATATCATGTGAAATCCCGGGTCTGGATGAGGCACAAGCTGGAATCAAAATTGCCAGGAGAAATATCAATAATTTCAGATACACAGAGGACACCACTCTTATGGCAGAAAGCAAAGAAGAACTAAAGAGTCTCTTGATGAAAGTGAAAGAGGAGAGTGAAAAAGTTGGCTTAAAAATCAGTATTCAGAAAACTAAGATCATGGCATCTGGCCCCATCACTTCATGGCAAATAGATAGGAAAACAATGGAAATGGTGACAGAATTTATTGTGGGGGGGGGGGGGCTCAAAAATCACTGAAGATGGTGACTGCAGCCATGAAATTAAAAGACACCTGCTCCTTGGAATAAAAGTTATGACCAACCTAGACAGCATATTAAAAAGCAGAGACATTACCAACAAAGGTCCATGTACTCAAAGCTATGGTTGTTCCAATAGTCATGTATAGACGTTACAGCTGGACTACAAAGAAAACTGAGCACCGAAGAAGTGATGCTTTGGAACTGTGGTGTTGGAGAAGACTCTTGAGCATCACTTGGACTGCAAGGAGATCCAACAAGTCAATCCTAAGGGAAATCAACCCTGAATATTCATTGGAAGGACTGATGCTGAAGCTGAAACTGCAATACTTTGGCCACCTAATGTGAAGAACTGACTCATTGGAAAAGACCCTGATGCTGGGAAAGATTGAAGGCAGGAGCAGAAGGGGATAACAGAGGATGAGATGGTTGATGGCATCACCAACTCGATAGACATGAGTTTGAGCAAGCTCTGGGAGTTGGTGATGGATAGGGGAGCCTGGTGGGCTGCAGTCCACGGGGTCACAAAGAGCCGGACATGAGTGAGTGACTGAACTGAAATATCATATGTTTTGGTAACTCCACTCCTAGATATACATCCAAAGAATTTAAAAGAGGTGCTCAAATATATACTTGTACACCAATATTTACAGCAGCAGTGTTCTTGATAATCCAAGTTAAAAACAATGAAAATGTCCACCAACAAGTGAATGGAAGAGCAAATAGGGCATGAGATGCATTACTCTGCCATATAAAGGAATATAGTAAAATAATGCCACAGCTTCAGAAAATAGTAGGGGGCTTTACAAAAACTTAAACACAGAGTTAACATAGAATCCATCATTTCCGGTCCAGGTTATACACTCAAGATATTTAAAACCAAATACTGAAACAGATATTCAAACCCCATATTCATAGCAGCATTATTCATAGTAACCAAAAGGTGGCAGCAGCACAAGTGTTCAACAGATGACTGGATAGGCACGATGTAGTATATACACAGTGGGATCTGATTCAACCTTTAAAAACAAGATAACTCATACATGCTATAATGTAGATGAAACTTCAAGTCATTAGGTGAAGTGAAACAAGCCTGACACAAAAGGAAAAATGTTCTATGATTCCACTAGTATGAGATATCCATATAAGACAAATTCCAAGTAGAGTAAGATGGCCAGGGATTGGGGGTTATGAGTATTTAATGGTTACAGTGTCACTTCAGGAAAAGGGAAAGATTCTGGAGATGAATGGTGGGGAAATTTTTACAATGAGAGTGCAGTTAATGCTATAGAAGTTCATACTTCAAATGACTCAAATAATAAATGTTGTTATATGTTTGTAAGCACAGTGAAAAAAATGACACATGGCACAACGTGGAAAAGCACTAAAAACATTCTCAGTGAAAGAAACCACACTGAAAAGCCACCCAGATCATAGTCATCTTGTCACTTTAAATCCATGAAGGTTTTTAACATGAGGGAAAGCCCCAGTGATGGCTCCAGAAAAAGAAAACTGCATTAGAATGAAGAAAGACAGTTGCACAAAGCTTGGGCAGCTGATGAAAGTTGAACTGGTTCTATGGATAGGATTGTAATGTGGAAACCATAATTATCCCCCATTTTGGGGTTGTGGGCTGGTTCCCTGGGAAAGTGACCATGTTTTGGGTAAAACACATTGCGGTATTTGGTGTGAATGTAGAAAACTTTGTACCACTATTTAAAGTAGACACGTTTGAAATTTTACTAGAAAGTAAGTTACTTTTCAATACAGCCATGTAAGTCACATGCCAGAAAATCAGAGATGACATCGAACATTGCAATAGAGGCCAAGAGTTAACCTAACTAAATTCAGCTAAAGTAGTTTGATGCTAATTGCCTTGTACTAGTCCACATGGTATTAAAAGGCACCATAGGAAGAGTATATTAGTAGACACCATGCCCTGGGTGCTGTGGATGACCAGATGGAACTGAAACTATTAGATGTCTTAATTCTAGTTTTCCACATAACACTACACCAAAGCAACTGTCAGAACTAAAAAGCGAATTCACAGACTTGCCTGGCAGTCCAGTAGTTAAGACTGCACTTCCACTGCAGGGGGTACAGGTTTGATCCTCGGTCAGAGAACTAAGATCCAACATGTCGAGCTGTGGGGCCAAAAAAAAGAAAAAAGAAAGTCAGCAGAACTGCAAGATCATTTGTGATTCTCTACACTAATAATGAACTATCAGAAAGAGAAATTAAGAAAATAATTCCTTTTACAATTGCATCCCCTCCCCCACATAACTAGAAATCTAACCAAGGACTTGAAAGACCTGAAAGCTAAAAACTACAAGACAATGATCAAAGAAACTAAATGGATACAAGTAAAAAGATATCCCATGCTTATGGGTGAAAATACCATTAAAATATCCATTCTAAACAAAGCAACGTACACATTCATGCAATCACTGCCAACATTTCAATGACATTTTTCACAGAAACAAAAGCAATCTTTACATCTGTGTGGAGCCACAAAGGAACCAGAAGAGCCAAAGGGATCCTGAGAAAGCAGAACAGGCTGGTGGCATGTCTATCCCTGACTTCAATCTAGAGTATGTACCTAAAGTCACTAGAAGACGTGTGGAATTGGCACAGAAATAGTCAAGAGAGCTCAGAAGTAAACCTACAGGTGCATGGTAATTAATTTACAAGAAAGGAACTAAAAATATATACGCGGGAAAGGACAGTCCCCCCCACCCCCCTCAATAAACCGTGCTGGGAAAAATGGAAACCACACACCAAGGAACAATATAGGACACCATCTTATACTACAGACAAAAACTGACTAAAATCCCACAACTTTCCACATCAAGCCCTAACAGTCTTGGGTCCTCTTAAGACAGACTTTCAGCAACAGCCACACACAGAAGCTTCTTCCCAATTTTCCTCACTTTTTCTTTCAGCAGCACATCGTTGCAGGAATCTTGAGGAAACCAGACTCCCGTCAGACTCAACTGAACCCCACAATGTCCCAAAGCTGAAGCACCAATGGGTTCTGAGGAGATCATGGGTCCTGAGGAAACTAGATTCCATCAGCCAAAACTAAACCCCATAATGCCCCAAAGCCAAAATACAATGGATCCTGTGGTGACCCATCTCCTGTCAGCCTGAACTGAACCCCACAATGTCACAAAGCTGAACCCCCATAAGGTCCTGAGGAGATCAAATTCTATCAGCCTGAATTGAACCCCACAATGCCCCAAAGCTGAAACCACATGGGTCTTGTGGTGACCCATCTCCTGTCAGCCTGAACTGAACCCCACAATGTCCCAAAGCTGAACACCCAGCAGGTCCTGAGGAGACCAGATTCCATCAACCTGAACTAAACCCCACAATGCCCCCAAACTGAAGCCCCAGTGGGTTCTGAGAAGACCAGATTCCATCTGCCTGACCTGAACCTCAGAGTATCCTGAAGCTGGGTCCTGAGGAGACCAGAGTGCTGTCAGTGGCCACCAACAGCCAGGTGCTCCAGCAGAGTGGGGAGTTCCCCCTGGGGTGAGGAGAGTGTCAGGGGGGCGGGCTCCTCATTATCATGAATAGGCATGATCAAGAAGGTTTGCAGGGGCCAGGGCAAGGACAAGGGAGATAAGCTCCAGCTCCGAGTATTCTAAGTCCCCACTTTCTGAGATTGCATGACCTACATGATCCAGACTTTGCAAGGAGCAAGCTGAGTTACAGAGGCAGAAGGAGCAGGAGGTGATGTAAAATTTTAACGTTTCCTCTTCAGGTTCAGAAAGATGAAGCCCTCCCAGGTTCCCAGGTCCTTGTGCCCCAGTGACTGTGAGCTCTTCCTTCTGGGTGTATTACCAACCCCCACACTAAGTCCCCTCTATACCCATGGCCCTGGCCCAAGCCTAACCTCCCCCTCAGGCCCTGATGAAGCTCCCCGCCCCCATTATGCATCTCACATCCCACCCCAACGTGGTCTTTTTGAAGCCTAAACAAGACCATCCTCCTCTCCTCCCTGTGATTCCCCTCACCTGATGAAGCCAGGTCTTCATCCGTTCCAGGTGACTCCAAGGGCCTCATTCTCTCCATGTGTGTGGCCGCTCTCTGTGCCCGTCTTTATGGGCATGTGGTGATCTCCTAAAATGAGGGTTATTTGACAGAGAGAGAATGGGGTAAATGGTGGCCACCAAAGATGTGTCCCCCCAGAACAGGGCCGTATCTGGGAAAAAAGTCTTTGTAGATGTAGTTAAGGATAGCAAGGTAAGGTCATCTAGGGTTAGGGTGACCTTCAATCCAACTGACAGACTCCTTCAAAGAGACGAAAGAGGACACAAAGGGGAAGCCTCTTAAAGGCAGAGGCAGAGATGGGAGGGAGGGGGCCACAAGCCCAGGGACCCCTGGAGCCCCTGAAGTTGGAAAAGGCAGGAATGATCCTGTCCTGGAGCCTCTGGAGGGACCTCAGCCCTGTGCCACCTTGATTTCCGGTGTCTGGTCTCCAGGACTGAGAGAGGATGAACTCCTGTTGTTTTAAACCACCCAGCATGTGATCATGTTAGAGAAGCCACAGAGCAGCCACACAGACCCTGCTCTGTAGGATCCTAAAAATGTGGGTCTCATTAAAGCAGATGAAGGGTGGATTACAGAACCCTTAAAATCAGCTCTGGACCCTCAGAAATGCTAAAGCATGTGGCTGGGCTCCAGAATGTTGAGGGGTCAAGTCTGAAGCCTGTGCCTAGGGGTACTGGGTGCACACGCCTCCCCGGGTTCTTACACCAGTACATGTGGTGTAACATCTCAGTCTTGATGGAGGACATTTAACATCAATGGCCACATTGCTAATTAAGAAGCCACCAGTTGCACAGGTGAAAGCCCAATTAGGGCACTTGCTTCAGGGATGAGCAATTCTGAAGATGGTCAGGGATGGGGACTTACTCATGTGTAGCCAGCCAGCAGCCCTTGCACATACCCCACCCCCTCCCCTCCCAAGGAGGGACCTCAGTGGGAAGCTGGGAGACTACACGGAGTCATCTCTAAGTAAATGCTGGCTGACCCCCAGGCTAGCCATTCCTGAACCTCATCCACCCTTCATAGATAAAACACTTGAATATGTGCAAAGACCTCACAGGCTGGAGAAAAGTGGAGCCACTCCAGCGACAGCATGCTTACTGACGTGGCTCCTGTAGGTCAGGCAGAATGGTCCTGGCCTGGGTGATCTGGAAGCTTTGCACTTTCCTACCTGAGTTACCCCTCCTGTGCTGCTCCCATTGCCTGTTTTCTTGCTTCCTCATTTCTGCCTGAGAAGATTTCCAACAGCAGGAACAGGTGACACAGCCCATCCTTAGGAAGTGACAGCTTAGCACCTCCTGCAGAAGGTCCAGCAGAGCCCAACACAGACCCAATCCCCCGAAACACTATGGGCCCTCACTCTCTCTTATCAAGCCAACCCTGCAAGATCTAAGCAGAAAGACAGCATCAGGTACAGCTGCAGGCACTTGAGGGGGTTTATATAGACCTCAACCCAGGCACACATCCAAAGGGCAGGCCAGTCAGGTCAGCCAATCTGCCCACCTGGGCTTGTGGTTTCAGAAAATGGGCCTCGTTGTCCTGGCCAGGGTTCCAGGAACAGGTGTGGGTCCTTTGGGTCAGGATGGATATGGGGCTGCTGCTCTGACTTGTTTTCTCATCTTCTTATCTGACCTGTAAGTGGGAGAGGATTTCAGGAAGGCCTTCTTCTAATGAGAGGGACCCAGGGGTCAGGGAGAGGATGGGTGGTGGGTGGAGACAGACTCAGTGCCCAGGTGCTATGGGACCCTCTGGAAAACCTGCTGGAAGGAGGCTGCAACCAGTGAAGCCCAAGGTCACAAAACTATCCTGAAGCTGCTGTATGTTACCTCAGGTCCTCCTCTGAGGGTCTCAAGGTCAGATCTGTCCAACAGAGGAGCTGGGGGCTCTTTGCAGTGAGGGCTCTGTGAACAGCTCCTGGGTGCTGAGCCCTGCAGGATACCTGCCCAGGTGAGCCCCATATCCTGGGAGGCACCTGCCCATAAGAACCATGTATCCTGGGAGGGGCGAGTGAACAAGTATTCTCTCTGTGCAGTTATCACAGATTAGCTTAGTGACTCTCACGCGGGCAGTGCTGGAATTAGATGAGAACAAGGACATGTTGGGGGACGTTCCCTGAAACACCCCCAGGCCCATCCAGAGTGAAGAGTTCAGTAGGTGGGTACTGGTTGCTGTGCTGGGGTGGGAGGTTTCATGGGTGTCTCTTGTTTCTTCACCTGACACCACAGAGGCCTCTGCAGGACACAGAAGACAGCCTGCCCAGGGACGGTGTGAGCCCCTGGCGACCAGGCACGGGAAGTGAGAGGGAAGGACCAGGCTGAGGGGGCCTTTCTGCTCTGAGTTGGGAGTGGACAAGCAAGTGGTGAGTGTGATCTAGGAAAGTGGCTCTGGTGATGGGAGGCTTGTTGAGGCCGTCTGAGTACGAGTTGGAAAAGAATGTTCAGACATAGAGCATTTCAGAAGGGAGTGAGTTTGTATTAAGAACAAAGAGCAGAGATAAAGTGGGCACTGTGGGCTCAGGGGGCCAACCACCTGACAGACTAGGGAAAGTTGACTGATTTCCTGGGTTAAGAGCCAATTTTTACAGTTTCAAGGCAAAGAAAATTCCTACTGGAAGGTTGATATTAGGTGATTGGGTGGGGTACCATAGGGTGTTTACTGGAGTGGGCATCCTTGCCTGGTAGGGAGTCAGGAAGCTCATTAGCGATGATCAGGTGCTTTTGGCAACAGTTGCAAAGGGGGCCCAGTCCGATTCACAGGTGACCTTGGTTCTGGGGCCCACTTCTATGGCCTTGGTGTGAGGACTCCCAGTTGTGGCCTTGGGGAAGGAGTCACCTCAACAAGACTGACCCTGCTTCAGAGTAAAAGTTCCATCAAGTTTTCTCTGCAGGAGAGATCTAGTGATCCTAGATCTGTTTGGAAAAGTCTTGGACACTGCAGGGACACATACTGAGTGTGAAACTGGATATTGAACCTTGTTGGCAAAACTCACCTTTTCTCTCTGTTGGCATTAAAAGGGTGTGGGCTGACAGCTACCTGAGAATCCATCCAATTGACAATTTCCTACTTACATCATAAATGAGTTTGGTCAAATTATTTCTGTTTCTATGCAAACAGGCAGCTTGCAACACCTTGTGGCAGGATCATTTCCAATAGATTGTCAACTAATCAAGGTAACAACATTATGACACTCAACACATTTAGATATAATTTCCTAAGCCTTTTTCTTGAGGGAAAGACCCAATATGAGCTAGGAATGTGTTCAAGAGGCTCAGAAAGTGCAGGAAAATACACTGGCTATGACTGGAAATTAGGGTCTCTGCAAACCTGGAGTTCTGACATCTTACAATCTAGACAGTTCCTGATAGACAGATGCATGAAAAACACTCTACTTTTATGTTTTTCTTTCATCAAAGGAACATGGATTTCCTAGCATTCTGTGTGCTGAGAGTAACTCACTGCTCTAAAATGCTTGCTTGGACTTCATTTTTCAGTAAGAACTTCCCCTGACTGTGTTACAGTCAGGACGGTCCCACACTCACAGGGAAAAAGCAAACTAACATCCAAACGTTTGTTCCATCAGGTTTTCTCTGTAGGAGAGATCCAGTAATCCTAGGTCTGTCTGGAAAATGCTTGGGTAGTGCATGGACACATACTGAGTGTGAAGCGGGATCCTGGACCTTGTTGGCTAAATCAGCATTTTCTTTCAGGTGGTCCTAAAATGGTGCAGAGTAGCAACTGCCTGAAGATCCATCCAATTGCTGTTTTCTTACTTGTGACAGCAATATCTTTGGTCAGACCTCTTGGATTTCTGCAGCAAACATGGGACTTTCAATTCCTTGCCACTGGATCATTTCCAATGGCAGGTAAACTCATTAGGCAACCAGACTCGATGGCATTCAGCACTCTCAGACACACTCCTACAGCCTGTTTCTTCATAGACAGTCCCAGGATGACCTAGGAATGGGTTCGCTAGTATCAGAAATGTGAGCAAACATACTGGCTGTGACTCTGAAAATTAGGTGCTCTGTGCAAATCTGGAGTTTAACATTTTAGAATCTAGACAGTTTCTGATAGATGTCTGAAATACACTCCTTTTTATTTTTTGCCTTTCATTCCTCAAAAAACACAGATGTCACAGCATTATGTTTGCTGAGAGTGACAGACTGCTTGGAAATTCTTGCCTGGAAGTCATTTTGAAGTAACAATTTCCCCTCCCCTGTGTTACCATGGGAAATGCCCCCACACTGACAGAGAAAAGTAAACAAATGTCAAAACATCTGTTCCGTGAAGTCCCCTGTAGGAGGGATCCAGTGATCCTAAGTCTGTCTGGAAAATTCTTGGATAGTGCTTGGACACATGCTCAGTGTGAACCTGGATTCTGGACCTTGTTGGCAAATTAGAATTTTCTCTGTGTTGGCCACAGTAGGCTGGGGTTTAGCAACTCCTTGAAAATCAGTACACTTGCTCTTTTCCCACTAACGACAGCAATAGCTTTGGTCAAAACACTGGAATTGCTGAAGCAAGCAGGCAGCGTGCAACTCCTTGTGGCAAGATCATTTCCATTGGAATGCCAATTAAACTACTTAGAAACAGTATGGCACTCAGCTGTGTCAGACACACTCCTCCAGACTCTCTCCTCATGGTGTGTCCCAGTAAGATAGAGTACTGTGCTCATGAACCATGGAAAGTTCAGGGAAACTTACTGCCTGTGTCTCTGGAATTTAGGGCATTTGTGGAAGCATGGTCTTCTCACATCTTAGAATCCAGACAGCAGTCATGGATAGAGAGATGCCTGAAAAGCACCCTATTCATTGCCGCTCATTCCGTGAGTGAACACAGGTGTCCCAGCATTCTGTTTGCTGAGAGTAACCTGCTAAGTGGAAACCCTTGCCTGGAAGTCATTTTTAAGTAAAAATTTCCCCTCACGTGTGTTACACTAGGGAAGGCTCCCACACTCACAGGGAAAAGCAAGCAAACATCAAAATGTCTCTTCCATCAATTTTTCTCTGTCAGAAGGATCCAATGGCCCCAGGTCTCTCTGGAAATTTCTTGGATACTGCAAGGGAAACATACTGACTGTGAACCTGAATATTTGACCTTCTTGGCAAAATTAGCATTGTCTCTCTTTTGGCACTAACAGGATGTGCGCTGGCAGCTGCCTGAAAATCCATCCAATTGATATTTTCCTACTTCTGACATCAATAGGTTTGGTCAAATCTTTCAGGTTTCTGACACAAGCAGGTGGCTTGCAACCCCATCGAGCTGGATCATTTCCATTAAAATGTCAAATAATCTAGGTAACAACAGTATGGCTCTCAGCAATCTTAGATAATTTCACAGCCAGTTTCCTCTGAATCAGACCCAATAGGAGCCAGGAATGTGTTCATAAGGCTCTGAAAGTGCAATGAAATATACTGGCTATGACTTTGGAAATTAGGCCCTGTGTGCAAACCTGGAGTTCTCACATCTTAGACTTTAGATAGTTCCTGACAGATAGATGCCTGAAAAACACCCACTTTTATGTCTTTCATGCATTTAAGTAACATAGTTATCCCAGATTTCTGTGTGATGAGAGTAACACACTGGTTGAAAATCCTTGCTTGAAGGTGATTTTTCAGTAACAATTTCCCATGACTGTGTTACTGTAGGGAAGACCCCCAAACTCACAGGAAAAAGAAAACAACCAACCAAATGTCTATTCTATAAAGTTTTCTCTTTAGGAGAGATCCAATGATCCTCTGCCTGTCTGGAAAATTCTTGGATACTACAGGGACACATACTGAGTGTGAATCTGCATCCTTGAATCTGTTGGCAAAATTAGCAATTTTTGTCGGTTGGATCTAAAAGAGTGCGGCCTTAGCAACTGCCTGAAGATTCATCCAATTGGTCTCTTCCTAATAATGACAGTGATAACATTGGTCAAACCTTTGAGGTTTCTAAAGCAAGCAGGCGGCTCACTACTCCTATGTGCTGGCCCATTTCCAGTGTAATGTCACCTCATCTAGTTAAGCACTGTATGGCACCCAGCCCTCTCAGACATACTCCTGCATCCTGTTTCCTCATGGGCAGGCCCAGTTTGAATAAGGAATGTGTTTAAAGCCTTGGAAGGTGCAGGGAAACACAGTACCCTAACTCTGGAAGTTAGGACCCTGGGAAAGCCTTGAAGTCTCATGCCTTGAGTTCTAGACAGTTCCTGATAGATAGAGGCCTAAAAATACACTCCGTATGGATGCCTTTCCGTCCTCGAAGGAACATAGCTTTCCCAACATTCTGTGTGCTGAGAGTCACACGGTGCTTGAAAACACTTGCTTGTAGGCCATTGGTCAGTAGAAAATTCCCCTGAAGGTGCAATGGTAGGGAAGCCTCCCACACTCACTGGGAAAGGCAAACCAACATCCAAACGTGTACTCCATAACATTTTGTCTTTAGGTGCGATCAAGTGAGCCTAGGTCTGTCTGGAGAATTCGTGGGTATTGTGGGGACACATCATGAGTGTGAACTTGTATATATGAACTTGGTGGCAAAATTCTCATTTTCATCTCCCACACTCATTTTGGGACCACATTGGTTCTAAAATGGTGCAGTGTAGCAAATCCTTGAAAATCCATCCAATTGCTGTTTTCTTACTTTTGACAGTGATAGATTTGTCCACCCTTTGGAATTTCTGAAGCAAGCAGGTTGCTCACCACTCCAGCCACTAACTGATTTCCATTGTACTGGCACCTCATGCAGGTAAGCACAGTATGCTGCCCAACACACTCGGATACACTCGTGCAGCCTGTTTCTTCAGGAGCAGTCCCAGTATATACTTGGAAAGTGTTTACAAGGCTTGAAAAGTTCATGGAAACACACTGCCCTGACTCTGGGTGTTAGGATCCCTAGGAAAGACTGAAGGTCTCACGACTTAGAATGTAGACAGCTCCTGATAGATAGAGGGCTGAAAGCACTCTCTGTTGATGCATTTCTTTTCTTGAAGGAACATAACTTTCCAAACATTTTGTGTGCAGAGAGACACACACGGCTTGAATATGCTGGCATGGAGGTCATTTTTCAGTAGCACTTTCCCCTGATGGTGTGACCATGGGGATGCCGCACTCTCCATTTTTAGAGAAAGACAAATTAGCATTCAAACGTCTGTTCCATCACATTTTCTCAGTAGGATCGATCCACTGAGACTAGTTCTGTCTGGAAACTTTGTGGATACTGCATGGAGACATCCTGAGTCTGGACATGGATACCGGATTTTTGGGGCAAAAATAATATTTTTTCTCTTGATTTGGGAAAATGCTACGGCCTTGCAACTGCTTGGAAATCCATCCAATTGCTGTTTTCTTCCTTCTGACAATGATAGCTTTGGTCCATCCTTTGGGATTTCTGAATCAAACAGGCGACTCACCACTCCTACCCTCTGGCCCATTCCCAGAGGAATGTCATCTCATCTAGGTAAGCACAGTATTGGTACCATACAATCTCAGACACTCTCCTACAGTCTGTTTCCTCATGGGCCATCCCTATATGAGCTAGGATGTCTTTGGGAGGCTTGGAAGGTGTAGGAAAAATAGTGCCTTGACTCTGGTAGTTAGGTCCCCTGGACAAGCCTGGAGGTCAATGTTAGATTCTAGACAGTTACTAATAGATATAGGCCTAATAACACACTCTCTGTTGATGCCTTTTCTTCCTTGAAGAAACATACTTTTCCCTGCATTCTCTGTGCTGGGGATCACACACTGCTTGAGAACGCTCTTTGGAGGTCATTTTTCAGTAGAAACTTCCTCTGACAGTGTAACCTTAGGGAAGGCCCCCACACTCACTGGAAAAGGCAAACCAACATCCAAACTTCTGTTGCATCACATTTTGTCTCTAGGAGTGATCCAGAGAGCCTAGGTCTGTCTGGAAAATCGTGTATACTGCAGGACCACATCCTAAGTGTGAACCTGGATACTGGAACTGGTGGCACAATTCACATTTCTCTTTCGGTTTGTCCTAAAACTGTGTGGCCTGGCACCTGCTTGAAAATCCATCTAATTGCTGTTTTCTTACTTTGAAGAGCAATAACTTTGGTTCACCCTTTGGGATTTCTGAAGCAAGCAAGGAGATCACCACTCCTAGTCATGGGCCTATTTCCAGTGGAATGTCACCTTATCTAAGTAAGCACATAATGGCCCCTCTGTATACTCAGACACACGCCCACAGTCTGTGTCCTCATGGACAGTCCCAGTGTGACCTAGGAATATGTTTACAAAGCATTAAAAGGGCAAGGAAGACACTGCCCTGACTCTGGAAGTTCCGTTCTCTGGGAAGGCTGGAGGGCTCTTGTTAGAATCAAGACAGTTCTTCATAGATAGAGCCCTGAAAACACACTCTCTGTTGATACCCTTCCTTCCTCGAAGAAACAGTACTTTCCCAGTATTCTGTGAACTGAGAGTCACACATTGCTTGAAACCGTTTGCTTGCAGGTCATTTTTCAGTAGCAATTTCTTGTGATGTTGTGACAATAAGGATGTCCTCTACACTCACAGGGTAAGGCAATCCAAGATCCAAACATCTGTTCCATCACATTTTCTCTATCAGAGCAGCCAGTGAGCCTAGGTCTTTGTGAAATATGGGTAGATACAGCAGAGACACCTCCTGAGTCTGACAGTGGATACCGGAACTTGATGGTCAAATTTGCAACTGCTAGAAAATCCATACAATTGCTTTTTTTTTTTTTTTTAATTTCTAACAGTGGTCACTTTTGACCCACCTTTGGGATTTCAGAAGCAAGAAGGCAGCTCGCAAGTGCTGCTGATGGCCTATTTGCAATGGAATGTCACCTCACCTGGGTAACAACAGCATGGCACCCTGCAGTCTGAACACATTCCTGCAGCCTGTTTCCTCATGGGCAGTTCTGGGATGATGTAGGAAGGTGGTTAAAAGCCTGCGTTAGTGCAGGGAAACACACTGCCCTGACTCTGCAAGTTAGGTCCTCAGGGTAAGACTGGAGGTCTCACATCTTAGAAATCTAGACAATTCTTGATAGATAAAGGACTGAAAATTCATTCTCTGCTGATGCCTGTCTTTCCTTGAAGGAACATTGTTTTCCCAACATTCTGCTTCCTGAGTGTCACACACTTGCTTGGAGGTCATTTATCACTAAGAATTTCCCCTGAAGATGTGACTGGAGGGAAAGCCCCACAAACACAGTAAAAGGGAACCACATTCAAATGTCTGTTCCATCACGTTTGCTCTGTAGGTGAGATATAGTGAGCCTAGTCCTATCTGGAAAATTCTTGGATACTGCAGGGACACATCATGAATGTGAATCTTGATAGCAGATCTTGGTGGCAAAATTTGCATTATCCTCTCCATTGGGCTTAAAACGTTGTGGCCTAACAACTGCTTGAAAGTTCATTTAATATCTGTTTTCTTACTTCTGACAATGATAGCTTTGTTCCAGCTTTCTGGATTTCTGAAGCAACAGGCGGTTCATAACTCCTAGTCCCTGGCCCATTTCCAGTGGAATGTCAGTTCATTTGGTAAGGGCAGAATGACACACAGCACACACGGACACTCTTCCATCGCCTGTTTCATCATGGACATTCCTGAGTGATCTTGGAATGTGCTTACAAGGCTCAAAATTTGCAGGGAAACACTGCCCAGACTCTGGAAGATGGGTCCTCTGGACAAGCCTGGAGATCTCACATCTTAGAATATAGACAGATCCTGATAGATAGAGGCCTGAAAACACACTCTCTGTTGATGCCTTTCCTTCCTCAAATGAACGTAGCTTTCCCAGCATTCTGTGTGCTGAGAGTCACATACTGCTTGAAAATGCTTGCCTGGAAGTTGTTTTTCAGTAGCAATTTCCCTTGATGGTTTGACCATAGGGAAGTCCACCACACTCACAGGAAAAGGCAAAACATCATCCAAACGTCTGTTCCATCATGTTTCTCTGTAGGAGAGATCCTAGGGTTAGGGTTAGGGTTAGGGTTAGCCTAGGTCTGTCTTGAAAATTCTTCAGTGCTGTGGGGACACATCCTGCGTGTGAACCTGGGTAATGGACCTTGGTGGCAAATTTCGCATTTTCCTCTAGGTTGGCCCTAAAATGTTGGGAAAGCAATGGCCCTTTGAGTAAGGAAAGGCATCACCAGAGAGTGTGTTTCCAGGCCTCTATCTATTAGGAACTGTCTAGATTGTAAGACGTGAGACCTCCAGTCTTGCCCAGATGACCTAACATCCCGAGTCAGGGGATATGTTTCCATACAATCTCTGAGCCTTGTAAATACATTCCTAGGTCATACCAGGACTGCCAAGGAGGAAACAGGCTGTCAGAGTGTGTCTGAGAGAGCTGGGTGCCATGTGGTGCTACCTATATTATGTGACATTTCACAGGAAAGGGACCACCAGATAGAAGTGGCAAGCAGACTGCTTGCTTCAGAAATTACATGGGTGAACCATATCTGTCACTGTCAGAAATAAGAAAACAAGTACTGGATGGATATTTAAGCAGTGGCTATGCCAAACCATTTTAGTGCCAACTGAGAGAAAAAGGTGAATTTTGTCCTGTATTCAGGTTCACACTCAGGATGTGACCCCACAGGATCCAAACTTTTCCAGATAGACCTGGGTTCACTGGACCTCTCTAACAGAGAAAACGTGATGGAACAGGTATTTGGATGCTTGCTTGTCTTGTGATTGTGGGCGCTTCCCTACTGTCACAGTCTCAGGGGAAATTGCCACTGAAAAGTGAACTCCAAGCAAATGTTTTCAAGCAGTGTGTGACTCTCAGCACACAGTACATTGGGAAAGTTATGTTCCTTCAATGAAGGAAAGGCATCAACAGAGAGTGTGTTTTTTATAGCAGGAACTGTTCAGCTTCTAAGATGTGAGAGCTCAGGCCTGATTAAAGGACCTAAGTTCCAGAGTCAGGACAGTGTGTCTTGCTGCACTTTCTGAGACTTCTAAATGCATTCCTAGGGCATACCAGGTCTGCTCCTAAGGAAGGATGCTGAGGGAGTGTATCAGACTGTGCTGGGTGAAATACTGTGGTCACATAGATGAGGTGTCATTCCACTGGAAATGGGCCTGCAGCTAGGAGTTGCAAGTCATTCACATGCTTCAAAAATCCCAAAGGGTGAACCAAAGCTAGCATTGTCAGAAGGAAGAAAACAACATTCAGATGGAATTTCAAGCAGTTGCTCGGCGGCACTCTTTTAGGGCCAAGTGAGAGAAAAATGCATATTTTAACACCAACGTCTGGTATCCAGATTCAAACATAGGTGTTTCCCCGCAGTGTCCACGGATTTTCTAAATAGACTTACATTGATGAATGGCCCCACCAAGAAAACGTGATTGAACAGATGTTTGGAAGTGCTTTTGAACTTACCTGTGAGTGTGGCGCCTTCCCTACAGTCACACCTCCAGGGGAAATTGCTAATGAAAAATGACCTCCAACAAGCGTTTTCAAGGAGTGTGTGACACTCAGCACACAGAATGTTGAGAAAGCTATATTCCTTTGAGGAAGGAAAGGCATCTCGAGAGAATATGTTATCAGGCCTCTACCTGTCATGAACTGTCTAGATTCAAACATGTGAGTCCTCCAAGTTTCCCAGAGGACCTAAATACCAGAGTCAGGGCAGTGTGTTTCCCACCACTTTCTGAGATTTGTAAACACATTCCTAGGTCAAACCAGATCTGACCATAAAATTCATGCTGCAAGAGTGTGTCTCAGAGTGCTGGGTGACATATTGTGCTAACCTAGATGAGATGACATCTCCCTGGAAAGGGGCCAGGTGCTTGGAGTGGAGAGCCTCCTGCTTGATTCATAAATCCCAAAGGGTGCACCAACACTATCACTGTCAGAAGTAAGAAAACAGCAAGTAGATGCATTTTCAGGCAGTAACTAGGTTTAACCGTTTTAGGGCCAACTGAGAAAACAATGGAAATTTTGCTGCCAAGGTCCAGTATCCAGGTTCAAACATAGGGTGTGTAGGAACAGTATCCATGAGCATTCTAGACAGTTAGGTTGAATGGATTGCTCCTATCAAGAAAACGTGATTGAGCAGACGTCTGGATGATCCTTTGCCTTTTCCTGTGGGTGTGGCGGTCTTCCCTAAGGTCACAACATCAGGGGAAGTTGCTACTGAAAAATTACTTCTAACAAGCCTTTTCAAGCAGTTTGTGACTCTGAGCACACAAAAAGCTGGGAAAATTATGTTCCATCCTGGAAGGTAAGGCATCAACAGAGAGTGTTTTATCAGGCCTCTGTGTATCACAAACTGTATAGACTCAAAGATGTGAGACTTCCAGGTTTGCCCTGAGGACCCAAATTCCAGAGTCAGAGCATTGTATTTCCCTACACTTTCTGAGATTGCATCCAAGTACCATATTTTGGACTCGATTGTTGACCATGATGGCTACTCCATTTCTTTTAAGCGGTTCCTGCCCACAGTAGTAGATATAATGGTCATCTGAGTTAAATTCACCCATTCCTGTCCATTATAATTTGCTGATTCCTAGAATGTCGACATTCACTCTTGCCACATCCTGTTTGACCACTTCCAATTTGCCTTGATTCAAGGACCTAACATTCCAGGTTCCTATGCGCTATTGCTCTTTACAGCATTGGACCTTGCTTCTATCACCAGTCACATCCACAACTGGGTACTGTTTTTGCTTTGGCTCCATCCCTTCATTCTTTCTGGAGTTATTTCTCCACTGAACTCCAGTAGGATATTGGACATCTACCGACCTGGGGAGTTCCTCTTTCAGTATCCTATCATTTTGCCTTTTCATACTGTTCATGGGGTCCTCAAGGCAAGAATACTGAAGTGGTTTGCCATTCCCTTCTCCAGTGGACTACATTCTGTCAGACCTGTCCACCATGACCCGTCCGTCTTGGGTGGCTCCACACGTCATGGCTTAGTTTCATTGAGTTAGACAAGGTTATGGTCCATGTGATCAGATTGGCTAGTTTTCTGTGATTATGATTTCAGTGTCTGCCCTTTGATGCCCTCTCACAACACCTACCATCTTATTTGAGTTTCTCTTACCTTGGACGTGGGGTATCTCTTTACAGCTGCTCCAGCAAAGCACAGCCACTCCTCCTTACCTTGGACAATGGGTATCTCCTCAGGCCGCCCCTCCTGACCTTGAATGTGGAGTAGCTCCTCTCGGTCCTCCTGCACCCGTGCAGCTGCTGCTCTGTGGACGTGGGATTGCTTCTCTTGGCCACAGCCCTTGACCTTGGGCATGGGGTAGCTCATCTCAGTCACCTCCCCTGACCTCAGGCATGAGGTAGCTCCTCTCGGCCGCTGCCCCTGGTCTCGGACATGGGGTGGCTCCCCTCAGCCACTACCTCTGACCTTGGGCGAGAGATAGCTCCTCATGGCCATGCTTCTGCATGGTCCGTCACAGCCTGCACCATTTGAATGCCGAGTTCCAAAGAATAGCAAGGAGAGTTAAGAAAGCCTTACTCTGATCAATGCAAAGAAATGGAGAATAACAACAGAATGGGAAAGACTAGAGATCTCTTCAAGAAAATTAGAGATACCAAAGGAACATTCCATACGAAGATTGGGTTCAATAAAGGACAGAAATGCTATGCATCTAACAGAAGCAGAAGCTGTTAAGAAGAGGTGGCAAGAATACACAGAACAACTGTACAAAAAAAGATCTTCATGACCCAGATAATTATGATGGCGTGATCAGTCACCTAGAGCCAGACATCCTGGAATGTGAGGTCAAGTGGGCCTTAGAAAGCATCACTACAAACAAAACTAGTGGAGGTGATGGAATTCCAGTTAAGCTATTTCAAATCCTAAAAGATGATGCTGTGAAAGTGCTGTACTCAATAGGTCAGCAAATTTGGAAAACTCAGCAGTGGCCACATGACTGGAAAAGATCAGTTTTCATTCCAATTCCAAAGAAAGGCAATAACAAAGAATGCTCAAACTACTGCACAATTGCACTCATCTCACACGCTAGTAAAGTAATGCTCAAAATTCTCCAAGCCAGGCTTCAGCAATACATGAGCTGTGAACTTCCAGATGTTCAAGCTGGTTTTAGAAAAGGCAGAGGAACCAGAGATCAAACTGCCAACATCTGCTGGATCATTGAAAAAGCAAGAGAGTCCCAGAAAACATATATTTCTGCTATATTGACTACGCCAAAGCCTTTGATTGTGTGTATCACAATAAACTGTGGAAAATTCTGAAAGAGATGGGACTACCAGACCACCTGACCTGTCTCTTGAGAAACCTATGTGCAAGTCAGGAAGCAACAGTTAGAACTGGACATGGAACAACAGATTGGTTCCAAATAGGAAAAGGAGTATGTCAAGGCTGTATATTGTCTCCCTGCTTATTTAACTTATATGCCGAGTACATCATGAGAAACACTGGGTTGGAAGAAGCACAAGCTGGAATCAAGACTGCCAGGAAAAACATCAGTAACCTCAGCTTTGCATATGATACCACCCTTATGGCAGAAAGTGAAGAGGAACTGAAAAACCTCTTGATGAAAGTGAAAGAGGAGAGTGAAAAAGTTGGCTTACAGCTCAATATTCAGAAAACTAAGATCATGGCATCTGGTCCCATCACTTCATGAGAAAGAGATTGGGAAACAGTAGAAACAGTGTCATACTTTATTTTTGGGGGCTCCAAAATCACTGCAGATGGTGATTGCAGCCATGAAATTAGAAGATGCTTACTTCTTGGAAGGGTTAAGACCAACCTAGATAGCATATTAAAAAGTGGAGACATTTCTTTGCCAACAAAGCTCCATCTGGTCAAGGCTATGGTTTATCCAGTGGTCATGTATGGATGTACGAGTTGGACTGTGAAGAAAGCTGAGCACTGAAGAATTGATGCTTTTGAACTGTGGTGTTGGAGAAGACTCTTGAGAGTCCCTTGGACTGCAAGGACATCCAACCAGTCCATCCTAAAGGAGATCAGTCCTGGGTGTTCATTGGAAAGACTGATGCTGAAACTGAAACTCCAGTACTTTGGCCACCTGATGTGAAGAGTTGACTCATTGGAAAAGACCCTGATGCTGGGAGGGCTTGGGGGCAGGAGGAGAAGAGGATGACAGAGGATGAGATGGCTGGATGTCATTACCAACTCGATGGTCATGAGTTTGTGTAAGCTCCGGGAGTTGGTGATGGACAGGGAGGCCTGGTGTGCTTCGATTCATGGGGTCCCAAAGAGTCGAATACAGCTAGCGTCTGAACGGAACTGAACTCTTTCTGAGCGTTGTAAACACATTCCTAGGTCATACCAGAAGTGCCCTTAAGAAAAAACAGGCTGCAGGAAGATTTCTGAGATTGCTGGGTGCCATGCTGCACTTACCAAGATGATGTAGCATTCCACTGTAATTGGGCGAGCGGCTACGAGTTGCTAGCTGCTTACTTGCTTCAGAAATCCCAAAGGGTGTACCAAGTGATCACTGCCAGAAGTAAGAAACCAGCAGCTAAATGCATTTCCAGGTAGTTGTTATGCTCTACTGTTTTTGGCCAACTGAGAGAGAAAGGTGAATTTTGCCACCAAGGTCCACTGTCCATGTTCACACCTAGGATGTGTCCACTCAGGATCCAAGAATTTCCCAGACAGACCTAGGCACACTGAATCTCCACTACAGAGAAAACATGATGGAACTGACCTTTGGTTGTTGCTTTTCCTTTTCCTGTGAGTTTGGTGGCCTTCCCTATGGTCACACTATCAGGAGCAATTGCTAATGAAAAAGGACTTCCAACAAGTGTTTTCAAGCAGTATGTGACTCTATGGACATGGAATACTGGAAACCTACGTTCCATTGAGGAAGGAAATGTATTTATAGACAGTGTGTTTTCAAGAATCTGTCTGTTAGGAACTGTCTAGCTTCAAAGATGTGAATTCTCCATATTTGCCCAGAGGACCTCAATTCCAAAGTCAGGGCAATGTGTTTTCCTGCACTTTTTGAGCTTTGTAAATACATTTCTTGGTCATACCAGGACTGCCCATGAGGAAACAGGCTCTCTATATGAGGAACTGTCTAGATACTAAGATATGAGACCTCTAGGTTGGTACAGAGGACCTAAATTTCAGAGCAAGGGCAGTGTGTTTTTGAGCATTTTCTGAGCTTTGTAAACACATTTCTGAGTAACGCCAGGTCTGCTCATGAGAAAACAGGCTTCAGGTGTGTGTCTGAGGGTGCTGAGTACCATACTCTGCTTACCTAGATGAGGTAACTTTCCATGGCAAATCGGCACGTGACCAGGAGTTGCGAGCCATCAACTTGCTTCAGAAATCTTGAATGGTGGACTAAAGTTTGCACTGTCAGAAGTAAGAAAAAAGTAATTGGGTGGATTTTCAAGCAATTGCTAGCCACACCTCTTTATGGCTCCAGAGAGATAAATACAAATTGTGCACCCTAGGCCCTTTATTCAGGTTCACACACGGGATGTGTTCCCTCGTGATTCAAGAAATTTGCAGACAGACCTTTGCTCCCCAGAGTTCTTCTACAGAGAAAACTGGTTGGAACAGCCATTTGGATGTTGCTTTGCCTTTCCCTGTGAGTGTGGGGCCGCTACTTATGGTCACAGCCTCAAGGAGATATTGCCACTGAAAATAGACTCGCAAGCAAGCACTTTTCAAGCAGAGTGTGACTCTCAGGTCGCAGAATGTGAAGAAAGCTATCTTCCTTTGAGGAAGGAAAGACGTCCACAGAGAGTGTGTTTTCAACCCTCTATCTTGCAGGAAATTTTGAGCTTCTAAAACATGAGACCAGCAGGTCTGCTGAGAGGACCTATATTCCTGAGTCAGGGCCGTGTGTCTCCCTGTAATTTCCGAGTCTGACAAACACATTCCTAGATCATAACGGTACTGACCATGAGAAAGCTGGCAGCAGGAGTGTGTCTGAAAGGGCTGAGTGCCTTATTGTGGTCAACTGTGTGAGGTGACATTCCAGTGACAGGCTCAAAGCTCCAAGGTGTGAGCCACCCGCTTGCTTCAGAAACTCCAAAAGGTAGAGCAAAGCTAGCTCTGTCAGAGGTAAGAAAAGAGCAATTGGATGGATTTTCAAGCTGTTGCTAGGCCGAACCAATTTAGGGCCCCCTGAGAGAAAAATGTGAATTGTGCCCTGTAGGTCAGGTATCCAGGTTCAAACACAGGGTGTGTCCCAGCAGGATCCAAGAATTTTCCACAGAACTAGGCTCACTAGACCTCTCCTGCTGGGAAAATGGGATGGAACAGACATTGGAAGTTTGTTTGCCCCTCCCTATTGTCACAGACTCAAGGAGAAAGTGCCCCTGAAAGATGACCTCCAAGCAAGCACTTTTCAAGCAGTGTGTGACTCTCAGTTCACAGAATGCAGGGAAAGATATCTTCCCTCAAGGAAAGAAAGGCATCAAAAGAGAGTGTATTCTCAACCCTCTATCTTGCAGGAACTGTTTAGCTTCCCAGATGGGAGGCCTCCAGTAGTGCTCAGAGGAACTAAATTCCAGAGTCAAGGCCATGTTTCTCCCTGCACTTTCCAAGCCTTGCAAAGCCATTCCTAGGTTATACCAGTACTGCACATGAGGAAGCAGTCTGCGAGAGTGTGTCCAAGAGGACTAGGTTCCTCACTATACTCACTTCAGCGAGGTGGCATTCCACTGTAAAAAGGCCCACAGCTGGGAGTTGAAATTCACCCACTTGCTTCAGAAATCAAAAAGGAAGGAGCAAATCTAGCTCTTTCAGAATCAAGAAAAGAGCAAGTGGATGGATTTTCAAGCTGTTGCTAGGCTACATTGCTTTAAGGTCCACAGAGAGAAACACAAATTGTGCCCCCTCATTCTGGTATCCTGGTTCACAAACAGGGTGTGTCCCCAAAGGATCCAAGAATTTTCCAGACAGACTTACGTTCACTAGAGTTCTCCTACAGAGAAAACGGGATGGAACAGACATTTAGATATTGCCTTGTCTTTCCCAGTGAGTGTGGAACCCCTCTGTTTGACTACAGCCCCAAGTGGAAATTACCATTGAAAACTCATGTCTAAGCGAGCACTTTTCAAGCACTGTGTGACTCTCAGTTCGCAGGATACTGGCAAACCTATATTTCTTCAAGGAAGGAAAGGCACCCACAGAGAGTGTGTTTTCAAACCTGTCCCTTGCAGGAACTCTTTAGCTCCTAAGACATGAACCCTCTAGTTCTGCTCAGAGGACCTAAATTCGAGAGCCTGTGCCCTGTGTCTTGGTGCATTTTCCCACCTTTCAAACACATATCTAGGTGATACTGGTACTGCCCTTGAGGAAGCAGACTGTGGGAATATGTCTTAGAGTGCTGGGTCCCTTACTGTGGTCACCTCTGTAAAGTGACACTCCAGTGTAAATAGGCCCAAAGATAGGAGTTGCGAGCCGCCCATGTGCTTCAGAAACCCCAGGGGTGGAACAAAGTTAGCTCTGTCAAAAGTAAGAAAATGGCAATTGGACGGATTTTCAAGATGTGGATAGGTTACACCACTTTAGGGCCACCCGAGAAAAATATGCAAATTTGAACCTGGGTGTCCAGATTAACACACAGGGTGTTTCCCCACATGATCCAAGAATTTTTCAGACAGACCTAGGTTCACTGGAGCTCTCCTGCAGAGGAAACATACATCCAGAGTCTCCAGTGTGAACCCTCCAAAATCTATACCTGGTGTCACGAATCCACAGTCTCCAGGATGACCCTACCCTCAAGATCCTGTACCTGGGGTCACAAGTCCACTATTTCCATGTCGAGTCCACCTCCAAGAACTTGAACTTGTGGTCACATGTCCAGAGTCTTCAGGGTGACCCCACCTCCCCGAAGCTACTGGTGTGAAGCATCCACAGTTTTAAGGATGGACCCAATTCCCAGAACCTGTAGCTGGGGTCACACTTCCAAATTCTAAGGGTTACCCCACCTCCCACACATTGAACCTGGTTTCCCATGTCCCTGTTAGCCAAGGTTACCCTCTCCATGACCCTGTAATGGGGATCACATGTCCACAGTCTGCTGTGTGTCGTCACTTCCCAGACCCTTCACCTAGAGTCACAATCACAGTTTCCAGGTTACTCCTTTGCAGACCCTGCACCTGGAGTCACTTATCCACAGTCTCCAGGGTGACTCATTCAAAACCCCACACTGGGGCTCACATGACCACAGTCTCCATGGTGACCCAAGCACCCAGATCCTGCACCCAGGGTCACATATCCACAGGCTCCAGGGTGTACCTCTTGCAGACCCTGCACCTGGGGTCACATATCTACAGCCTCCAGTGTGATCCCCATCCCCAGACCTGATTTGGGTGAGAAATATCCATAGTCTCCAGACTCACACCTTGGATCACATATCCACAGTCTCCAGAGTCACACCTTGGGTCACATAGCCATAGTCAGCAGGGTGAACTCACCTCCCAGAGCCTGTACATGGTGTCAAATGTGCACATTCTCCAGGGTTACCACCCTTCCAACATGCTGTACCTGGGTCAAAAGCCCACAATCTCAAGGGTGACCCCCTCTCAGACCCTGTTCCTGGGGTCACATGTCCAGAATCTCCAGAATGATCTACCTCCAAGATGAAGCACCTGATGTCACATGTCAACAGTCTCCAAGGTGACCCCGTCCTCAGAATCTGCACCTGTGGTTACATTTCTCCAGTCTGCAGGATGACCCCCAATCTCAGTATTTGTATTATGTGTCACATGTACATAGTCACCAGGGTAACCACTGCAGGCCCTTTTTCTGACATAACATTTCCACAGACTCCTGAAGAACTCCCTTTCCAGACTCTGAACCTGGGATCCTACCTCCAGGGTCTCGAGGGTGATGCCCTTCCCTGTCCCTTCACCTGGTGTCAAACATCCACAGTCTCCATGGTAACATCCACACCAAAGTCTGATATTGGGGACACAGATCCATAGTCTTCTGGGTCGCAACCCCTCCCAGATCATGCACCTGGTCTCACATGTCCTCAGTCTCCAGGTTGACACCCCTCCCAGACACTGCAGCTGGGGTTACACATCCACAGTCTCCAAGGTGAACCCACCTCACTGACTATTGTACCTCTGGCCACATGGCCTCAGTCTCCAGGGTGACCCTATATCTCAGACACTATACTTGAGGTTACATATCAACGGTGTCCAGGATGACACCTCTCCCCAGACCCTGTACCTGGGGTCGCATTTGCACAGTCTCCAGGGCGATGCTATATTCCCAACCCTGTACCTGGGGTCACAGGTCGCAGTCACCAGGCTTTCTCCACCCTCAAGAGCCTTTACCTGGGGTCATACGTCCACAGACTCCAGGGTGACTCCCTCCCAGACCCTTCACCTGGCATCCTATGTCCACAGTCTCCTGTGTGATATCACTTCCCAGACCCTATACCTGTGGTCACAGATCCACAGTCTCCATGGTGATCCCCTTCCCAGACCCTGTAATTTGGATCCCATGTCCTCAGTCTCCAGTGTGACACCACCTCTCATACCTTGTACTTTGGTGACTTGTCCACAGTTTCCAGGATGACTCAAACGGTGCATGTGGAGTCACATGTCCACATTCTGCAAAGTGACCCCAGTCCCTAACCCTGAACCTTAGTCACACAGCCACAGTTTCCAGAATGAACTCACTCCAGACCCTGCACATAGGGTCACACCTCCACCTTCTCTATATTGACGCCCTCCTTGAACTTCTTTCAGGTTTCACACATGCACCATCTCCACAGTGACCACCACCAGATCCTGTAGCTGTGGTCAGGGTCCGCAGTCTGCAGGGTGAGACCATTTTGTACCTTAAACCTTGGTTCACCTAGCCAGTCTCCAGGGTCATCCCTGCCAAACCTGCACCTGGGGTCACATGTCCATACTCTCCATGGTGACATCCCCCAGGCCCTGTACTGCTGCTGCTGTTGCTGCTGCTGCTAAGTCATGCCAGTCGTGTCCAACTCTGCGACCCCATAGATGGCAGCCCACCAGGCTCCCCCATCCCTGAGATTCTCCAGGCAAGAACACTGGAGTGGGTTGCCATTTCCTTCTCCAAAGCATGAGAGTGAAAAGGGAAAATGAAGTCACTCAGTCATGTCTGACTCTTAGGGACCCCATAGACTGCAGCCTACCAGGCTCCTCCATCCATGGGATTTTCCAAGCAAGAGTACTGGAGTGGGTTGCCCACTCCAGTACCTAGTGTCATATATCTGCGCAGACCCTATACGTAGTGTCATATATCCACAGTTTCCCGGGTTACCCCACTTCCCATATCATGCACCTGGGATCACATGCTCAGTCTGCAAGGTGACCCCGATCCCATTCCTGTACCTTGTGTCACAAGTCCACAGCCACCAGGATGGCCCCACCCTCAAGATCCCATACCTGGGGTCACACTCCTGTCTCCAGTGTGATCTCACCTCCCAGAAACTTTACCTGGGGATAAACGTCTACTGTTTTCAGGATGGTCCCAACTCCCTGAAACGGTACCTGGAGTCACTCTTCCATAGACATTGAGGCTGTTCCATGCCCCTGGTCCACAGGGTTACACCCTCCAAGACCCTGTAATGTGGTTTCCATGTCCACAGTCTCCTGTATGTCATCACTTCCCAGAACCTTCACCTGCAGGCACACAAACAGAGGTTCCAGGATGACTCCCTCATAGACCCTGCACTTGGAGCCACATATCCACAGTCTCACAGGTGACTCATCCAAATCACTGTACCAGGGCTCACATAACCACAGTCTTCCAGATGCTGGACTATTGACCCCAGCACCCAGTGTCACATGTCCACAGATTCTAGCATGGCCTCACACTCCAGACACTGTACCTTGGGACACATACCCACAGTCTCTAGGGTGAACACCCTCCTAGACACTGTACATGGTGTCACATGGGCACATTCACCAACTCCCAAACCCTGTACCTAGGGTCACACGTAGATAGTCTCAGGGTGACCCCACTTGCCAGAACTTGCACCTGGGTTCATATGTCCGCAGCGCCCAGGGTAACACCACCTGTCAAACAATTGTACTCGGTTCAAACACCCACTGGTTCTAGGGTGACACCAATTCCAAGCCCGTGAACCTAGCTAGGGTCACACATCCATGGTCTCCTGGGTGGCAACCCCTCCCAGATCATGCACCAGGTCTCACACCTCCGCAGTCTCCAGGGTGACTACACCTCACAGAATATTGTAATTCTGGTCACATTGCCCCAGTCTCCAGGGTGACCCCGTATCTCTAACCCTCTACCTGGGGTTACATGTACATGTTGGCCAGGAATACACGCCTCCCCAGACTCTGTACACGTGATTACATTGGCACAGTCGCCAGGGTGACTCCAACTTCCCCACCCTATACCTGGGGTCACATGTCCAGAGTCTCCTGGATTTACCCACATTCAAGGGCTAGTAACTGGGATCACATGTCCACAGTCTCGAGGCTTTCCCCACCCACAAGTGCCTGTACCCAGGGTCACACGTCAACTGACTCCAGGGTGACTCCCTCCCAGACCGTTCACCTGGCATCCCATGTCCCTAGACTTTTGTGTGATGTCATTTCCCAGACTCTGCACATGTACTAACAGATTCACAGGCTCCGTGGTGACCCCCTTCCTGGTCTCTGTAACTTGGGTCACATGTTCTCAGTATCCGGTGTGACCCGACCTCTCATGCCCTATACCTTTGGTGACTTGGCCACAGATTCCAGGGTAACCCTCCCCTGCCAGACCCTGTGCTTATTTACACACATCCACAATCTCCAGGATGTTCGCCCTCCCATACCCTGCACCTGGAGTCACATGTCAACAGTTTCCAGCGTGAACCCCACTTTGCCCACTGCACCTGGGCTCACATATCCACATCATGCAGGGTGACACCCCTTCCAGACCATTTCCCTGCCATTAAATGCCTGCAGTCCCCAGAGTGACCCCGTACCTCCCAGACACTGTACCTGAGGTCACATATACAGAGTTTCCTGGATCACCCCCATCCTAGACCCTGTACCTGGGTTCAGATATCCTAGTGTCTTGGGGGACCCAGGTCAGACCTTGCATCTAGGGTCGAATGCCCACTATCCAGGATGACTTGCCTCCCCAATCAGTGCATCTGGGGTCATATGTCCACAATCTTCAAAGTGACCCCATCCCCTAACCCTGCACCTTACTCACACATCCACAGTCTCCAGAGTGATGTCCACTGTCTCACGGGTGACCTCTTCCCTGAACTTGTTCCAGATTTCACACGATCACCATTGCCACAGTGACCACCAGCAGATCCTGAACTTGTGGTCACAGTTCAACAGTCTGCCTGATGAGACCCATTTTGTACCCTGAACCTTGTGAACCTGCACCTGGGATCACAAGTCCATATTCTCCATGGTGTCATCCCCCAGACCCTGTACCTAGTGTCATATATACAGTCTCCTGGACTTCCCCACTTCCAATACCATGCACCTGTGATCACACATCCACAGTATCCAGGGTGATCCCCCTCCTAAACCTGTACCTGGTGTCACAAGTCGACAGACTCCAGGATGACTCTACCGTTAAGACCCTGTACCTAGGGTCACAAGTCCACTGTTTCCAGGGTGAGACCCCTCCCAGACTCTGCACTTGGGGTCACTTGTCGAGAGTCTCCAGGGTGACCCCACCTCCCAGAAACTGTACCTAGGGTGAAACATCCACAGTCACTCAGGTTGGCCCCAATTCCCAGAACCTGTACCTGGGGTCCCACTTCCATAGTCTCGGTTACCACACGCCAAGACATTTAACATGGTGTCCCATGATCTTGGATGCCAGGGTTACCCCCTCCAAGACCCTGTAATGGGGTCACATGTTCACAGTCTCCAGAGTGTCGTCACTTCCCAGACCCTCCACCTGGAGTCACACAAACACAGGTTCCAAGGTGACTCCCTCGCAGGCCCTGCACCTGGAGTCACATATTCACAAACTCACCTTGGGGAATCCCATTCAGACCCTGGATCTACGGTCACGTATCCAGTCTCCAAGATGATGTGCCTCCCAAATGGTGCATTTGAGGTCACATGACCACAATCTTCAAAGTAAACGCGTCCCCTAACCCTGCATCTAAGTCACACGGCAAATAGTTTCCAGAGGAACCTCAACCCAGACCCTGAAACGAGGGTCACATGTACACAGTCTTGGAGGGTGACCCCCTCCGTGAACTTGTACTAGGTTTCATACGTCCATCATCGCCACAGTGACTACCACCAGATCCTGTACCTGTGGTCATAGATCCACAGTCTACAGGGTGAAACCCTTTTCCTACCCTGAACTTTGGGTCACACGACCACAGTCTCCAGGGTGACCCCACCCAAACCTGCACCTGGGGTCACATGTCCACACTTTCCATGGGGACATACCTGAGACCCTGTACCTACTGTCATATATCCACAATCTCCTAGGTTACCAAACTTCCCATACCATACACCTGTGATCACATGTCCACAGTCTCGAAGGTGGCCCCCTGTATAACCTGTACTTGGTGTCACAAGTCCACAGCCTCCAGGTGACCCCACCCTCAAGATCCTGTATCTGGGGTCACAAGTCCACTTTTTCCATGGTGAGTCTACCTCCCAGACCCTGCATTTGGGGTCACATGTCCAGAGTCTTCAGGGTGACCCCACCTCCCAGAAACCATACCTCGGGTGAAATGTCCACCATTTTCAGGATGGCACCAACTCCCAGAACCTGTACCTGGGGTCACACTTCCATACTCTCAGGGTATCCCCACCTCCCAGACATATAACCTTGCATCCCATGACCCTGGCCACAAAGGTTCCCCCCTCCAAGACCCTGTAATAGGGGTCACATGTCCACAGTCTCCTGTTTGTCAAAACTTTGTAGACCTCACCTGGAGTCACACAAACACAGGTTCCATGGTGACTCCCTTGCAGACTCTGCACCTGGAATCACATATTCACAGGCTCCAGGGTGACCCCCTCGGAAATCCTGTACCTGAGATCACATATCTACAGTCTCCAGGGTGAATCCCATCCCCACACACTGTCTGAGCGGAATCATCCAGTCTCCCATGAGACCCCAATGTCAAGAACTCATCCCTTGTGCTAGAAGTCTACATTCTCCAGGCTGACATTATTTCCCACACCCTGCACCTTGGGTAGCATATTCACAGTCTCCAAGGTGACCTTACCTCCCAGACCCTTTACCTGGGGTCACATGTGCAAATTATCCAGGATTCCCGCCACTCCAACACCCTGCACCTGGGTCAAAAGCCCACAGTCTCAAGGGTGACCTCCTATCTGACCATGTTCCTGAGGTACATGGCCAGAATCTCCAGGATGATCTTGAAAGGTATTGCTGAACCACGCAAAGACACTGGAATTCTTGGCCTCCAGAGGAGATGAATTCAATTCAGGTCCAGAGACGAGGCTTGATTGCTTAGAGCTTTTGTGTAATAAAGTTGTATTAAAGTATAAAGGAGATAGAGAAATCTTCTGACATAGGCATCAGAAGAGGGCAGAAAGAGTAGCCCCTTGCACGTGTTAGCAATGGAATTATATGGCTCAAATGGTAAAGCATCTGTCTGCAATGCTGGAGACCCAGGTTAGATCCCTGGGTCAGGAAGATCTCCTGGAGAAGGAAATGGCCACCCACTCCAGTACATTTGCCTGGAAAACCCCATGGACAGAGGAGCCTGGTAGGCTACAGTCCATGGGGCCACAAAGAGTTGGACATGACTGAGCAACTTTACTTTACTTTTAATTAGTTATTCATATCAGTTCAGTTCCGTTCAGTCGCTCAGTCATGTCTGACTCTTTGGGACCCCATGAATCACAGCACGCCAAGCCTCCCTGTCAGTCACCAACTCCCGGAGATTTCTCGAACTCATGTACATCGAGTCGGTGATGCCATGCAGCCATCTCATCCTCTGTCATCCCCTTTTCCTCCTGTCCCCAATCCCTTACAGCATCAGGGTATTTTCCAATGAGTCAGCTCTTCGCACCAGGTGGCCAAATTATGGGAGTTTCAGCTTCAGAATCAGTCGTTCCAATGAACACCCTGGACTGATCTCCTTTAGGATGTACTAGTTGGATGCCCTTGCAGTTCAAGGAACTCTCAAGAGTCCTCTCCAACACCACAGTTCAAAAGCATAAACTCTTCGGTGCTCAACTTTCTTCACAGTCCAATTCTCACATCTGTACATGACCACTGGAAAAACCATAGCCTTGAACAGAGGGACCTTTGTTGGCAAAGTAGTGTCTCTGCTTTTTATTATGCTATCTAGGTTGGTCATAACTTTCCTTCCAAGGAGTAATTTTCTTTTAATTTCATGGCTGCAATCACCATCTGCAGTGATTTTGGAGCCCAAAAAGATAAAATCTTACACTGCTTCCACTGTTTCCCCATCGATTTCCCATGGAGTGATGGGACCTGTTGCCATGATCTTAGTTTTCTGAATGTTGAGCTGTAAGCCAACTTTTTCACTCTCCTCTTTCACTTTCATCAAGAGGCTTTTTAGTTCTTCTTCACTTTCTGCCATAAGGGTGGTGTCATCTGCATGTCTGAGATTATTGATATTTCTCTTGGCAATCTTAATTCCAGCTTGTGCTTCTTCCAGCCCAGCATTTCTCATGATGTACTCGGCATATAAGTTAAATAAGCAGGGTGACAACGTACAGTCTTGACGTACTCCTTTTCCTATTTGGAACCAGTCTGTTGTTCCATGTCCAGTTCTAACTGTTGCTTCCTGACCTGCATACAGGTTTCTCAAGAGGCAGGTCAGGTGGTCTGGTAGTCCCATCTCTTTCAGAATTTTCCACAGTTAATTGTGATCCACACAGTCAAAGGCTTTGGTGTAGTCAATAAATCAGAAATAGATTTTTTTTTCTGGGACTCTCTTGCTTTTTCAATGATCCAGCAGATGTTGGCAGTTTGATCTCTGGTTCCTCTGCCTTTTCTAAAGCCAGCTTGAACATCTGGAAGTTCACAGTTCACGTATTGCTGAAGCCTGGCTTGGAGAATTTTGAGCATTACTTTACTAGCGTGTGAGATGAGCATAATTGTGTGGTATTTTGAGCATTCTTTGGGATTACCTTTCTTTCTATTTGGAATGAAAACTGACCTTTTCCAGTCCTGTGGCCACTGCTGAGATTTCCAAATTTGCAGGCATTATGAGTGCAGCGCTTTCACAGCATCATCTTTCAGTATTTGAAATACTTCAACTGGAATTCCATCAACTCCACTAGCTTTGTTCTTACGATGCTTTCTAATTGCCACTTGACTTCACACTCCAGGATGTCTCGCTCTAGGTGAGTGATCACACCGTTGTGATTATCTGGGTCATGAAGATATTTTCTACAGTACTTCTGTGTATTCTTGCCACATCTTCTTAATAGCTTATGCTTCTGCTAGGTCCATAGCATTTCTATCTTTTATCAAACCCAGTTTTGCATGAAGTGTTCCCTTGGTATCTCTAATTTTCTTGAAGAGATCTCTAGTCTATCCCATTCAGTTCTTTTCCTGATTCACACGTGATGCACACAAGGTGCACATGAGGTGCACACGTGATGCCCACGTGATGAACACGTGATGCACACGTGATGCACATGTGATGAACATGTGGTGCACAAGTGAGGCACACGTGATGAACACGTGATTCACACGTGATGCACATGTAATGAACAGGTGATGCACACGTGATTCACACGTGATACACATGTGATGAACACGTGATGCACACATAACACACACGTGATGAATACGTGATGAACAAGTGATTTACAGGTGACACACACGTGGCGCACACGTGACGAACACGTGTTGCACAAGTGATGCACATGTGATGACATATGATTCACACGTGAAGAACACATGACTCACATGTGATGAACACGTGCCTCACACATGATGAACACGTGATGCACACGTGATGAAAACATGATGCACACGTCACACAGACGTTGTGAACAAGTGAACAACACGTGAGGCACATGTGATGAACACGTCATGAACACGTGATGCACACGTGATGCACACGTGATTCACGCGTGATACACATGTGACTCACACGTGATGAACACGTGATGCACACATAACCCATATGTGATGAATACATGATGCACACATGACACACACGTGACGCACACGTGACGAACACGTGATGCACACGAGATGCACACGTGACGCACATGTGATGCACACAAGATGGACACGTGATCAACACGTGACACACACGTGATGAACACATGATTCACACATGACGCAAACTTGATGCACACGTGATGCGCACGTGACGAACACGTGACGCACACGTGTCGCACATGTGATGCACATGTGATGCACACGTAACACATGTGATGAATACGTGATGCAGACGTGACACACACGTGACGAACACGTGACGCACACATGACGAACATGTGATGCACACGAGACGCACATGTAACTCACACGTGATGTACACATGATGGACACGTGATGAACACGTGACACACACGTGACGAACACGTGATTCACACGTGACGCAAACTTGATGCACACGTGATGCACACGTGATGAACACGTGACGAACACATGTCGCACACATGATGAACTCGTGACGCACACGTAACGCACAAGTGATGGACACGTGATGCATCAGTGACGCACACGTGATGGACACGTGATTCCCACGTGCACACACGTGACACACACGTGATTCCCACGTGCACACACGTGATGCACACGTGACACACAAGTGACACACATGTGATGAACACGTGATTCACCCGTCATGGACACGTGACACACACCTGATGAACACGTGACTCACACGTGATGGACATGTCACACACACGTGATGCACACGTGATGCACACGTGACACACACGTGACACACACATGATGGACACGTGATTCACACTTGAGGCACACGTGATTCACACGTGATTCACTCATTTCAACTCGAGATGAGGCCCGATTCCCCTTCATTGGCTCCAGAGCCATCCCACTTTCCCCATCAAACATGACAAGGCGCTTGACTTCCTTTAGGCAACTCCAGGGAATCCCCGAGAACACTGTCATAAGTCTAGAGGTACACCAAGCGTAACACAGCAACTCGAGGAAAGCGCCATGTACCCCAAATCGTCTCGAGATTAGAGTTGATTTCCTGGCTTCAACTCAAGAGGTATGCCAACTTTCCACAAGCACCTCTAGAGGAGGCTTCTCTCAGCAATAGGTATGTAAGTTGGACCCTGAGTTTGCTGCCTGAAGTGGAATGGGCCCCGAGATGCCCTGACTCAAAAGAAGGCCCGATTTCTCTGCAGTGGCTTTAATGCAGGCTCGTCTTTCATCTCACCAGATGAAAGGATGTCTGAATCCCCTGTGGAGACCCTAGAGAAAGCCCTAGTTCCCCATCTCATCTCGACAGGAGGCCTCACATGACTTTGATACCTAGAGAGGCACCAAGAGTTCATTGCTTCAAGAGGTGATGATGCCTGACTCCTCTTGAAAAGTGATAGGAATCCCAATATCCATGTCACAAGTGGAAAGGGATTTTGGGTCTCCCGCCTCATCTCCAAAAGCGTCCCTATTGCCTGCCAAGCCTCGAAGAGATTCCCGAGGTGTCCCTCTTAACTAGACAGGAGTCCTGACATAGCTGAACAAATCCGAGTTTTGAAGGGCCATCCCCACCGTAACTCGAGAATATACCCCAGGATCCCATCGCAACTCGAGAAAAACCATGATACTTCTCCCGGGCCATGAGATGAGCCCCAGTTCCTCTGCATTGCATGCAGAGCAATTCTGTGTTCCCCATCAAACATGTAAGGAGCCTTGACTTGCTTGATGGGACACCAGAGAGTACCCAAGAACACTGTAACAAGTCTAGAGTGACCGTGAGGTTAGTGCAGAAACGGGAAATAGATCCGTCTACCCCAAATCAACTCGAGATGCTGTCCCATTCCCCTGCATTGGCTCCAGAGTCATTCCGCGTTCCCCATCAAACACAAGTGGCATGACTTCATTAAGCAACTCCAGAGATTCCCCGAGAACACTGTCCCAAGTGTAGAGGAACACCAGGTGCAACACAGCAACTCGAGGAAAGCCCCATGTACCCCAAATCGTCTTGAGATTTAGAGCTGATTTCCCTGCTTCGACTCAAGAGGTATGCCAACTTTCTGCAAGCACCTCAAGAGGAGGCTTCTCTCAGCAATATGTATGTGAGTTGGACCCTGAGTTTGCTTCCTGAAGTGGAATAAACACCAAGATGACCTGACTCAAAAGAAGGCCAGATTTCCCTGCAGTGGCTTTAATGTAGGCTCGTCTTTCATCTCACAAGATGAAGGGATGTCTGAATCCCCTGTGGAGGACCTAGAGGAAACCCTATGTCCCCACCTCATCTCGACAGGAGGCCCCACATCCCTTTGACACCTCGAGAGGCACGCGGAGTTCAATGCTTAGAAGGTGACGATGCCTGACTCCTCTTGAAATGTGATAGGGATCCCAATATCACTGTGGCAACTGGAATTGGACCCAGGGTCTCCCGCCTCACTTCAAGAAGCGTCCCTATTGCCCTGCCAAGCCTCAAAGAGATTCCTGAGGTGTCTCTCATAACTAGACAAGAGTCCTGATGTCGCTTAACAAACAGGAGTTTTGAAAGTCTATCCCCACCTTAACTCGAGAATATGCCCCACGTTCCCACCGCAACTTGAGATAAACCATGAGACTTCCCCCTGGCCGCAAGATGAGGCCTGATTGCTCTGCATTGCAGAGCAATTCCGTGTTCCCCATCAAACACGTAAGGAATCTTGACTTGCTTGATGGCATTCCAGAGAGTCCCCAAGAACACTGTCACAAGTCTAGAGGGACCCTTGTGTCACCGCAGCAATGCGAAATAGCTCCATACTGCAAATCAACTCGAGCCGAGGCCCAATTCCCCTGCATTTGCTCCAGAGCCATCCCGTGTTCCCCATCAAACAGGAGTAGTGGCTTTACTTCCTTTAGGCAACTCCAGAGATTCCCCGAGAACACCGTCCCAAGTCTGGAGGATCACCAGTTGCAACACAGCACCTCGAAGAAAGCCCCATGTACCCCAAATCGTCTCGAGATTAGAGCTGATTCCCTGGCTTTGACTCAAGTGGTATGCCAACTTTCCACAAGCACCTCTAGAGGAGGCTTCTCTCAGCAATAGGTGTGTGAGTTGGACCCTGAGTTTGCTGCGTCAAATGGAATGGACACCGAGATGCCCTGACTCAAAAGAAGGCCTGATTTCCCTGCAGTGGCTTGAATGGAGGCTTGTCTTTCATCTCACCAGACAATGGGATGTCTGAATCCCTTGTGGAGACCCTAGAGAGAGCCCTAGTTCCCCTCCTCCTCTCGACAGGATGCCTCACATGCCTTTGACACCTAGAGAGGCACCAAGAGTTCATTGCTTCAAGAGGTGACGATGCCTGACTCCTCTTGAAAAGTGATAGGAATCCCAGTATCCCTGTGGCAACTGGAAAGGGACCCTGGGTCTCCCGCCTCACCTCTAGCAGCGTCCCTATTGATGTGTCAACCCTCGAAGAGATTCCTGAGGTGTCCCTCATAACTAGACAGGAGTCCTGACGTCGCTGAACAAACACGACTTTTGAAGGGCCATCCCCGCTGTAACTCGAGAATATACTCCAGGTTCCCAGCGCAACTCGCGAAAAAGCATGAGACATCCCCTCGCCACTATATGAGGCCAGATTCCTCTGCATTGCATGCAAAGCAATTCCGTTTTCCCCATGAAATGCGTAGGAGCCTTGACTTGCTTGATGGAACTCCAGAGAGTCCCCAAGAACACACTCACAAGCCTAGAGGGACCCTGAGGTCACCGCAGCAACGCGAAATAATTCCGTGTACACCAAATCAACTGGAGATGAGGCCCGATTCTGCCACATTAGCTCCAGAGAAATTCCGCTTTCCCCATCAAGCAAGACAAGTTGCTTCACTTTCTTTAGGCAACTCCAGAGACTCCCCGAAAACACCGTCCCATGTCTAGAGGAACACCAGGTTCAGCACAGCAACTTGAGGAAAGCTCTATGTACCCCAAATCATCTCGAGATGAGAGCAGATTCCCAGGATTCAACTTAAGAGGTATGCCAACTTTCCACAAGCACCCCAAGAGGAGGCTTCTCTCATCAATAGATATGGGGGAGGGACCCTGAGTTTGCTGCCTCAAGTGGAATGGAGTCCGAATGCCCTGACAAGAAAGAAGGCCGGATTTCCCTGCAGTGGCTTGAATGCAGGTTCGTCTTTCATTGCACAAGATGAAGGGATGTCTGAATCCAATACGGAGACCCTAGAGAAAGCCTTAAGTCCTGGCCTCATCACGCCAGGAGGTCTCACATCCCTTTGACATGGAGGTAGGCGGAATTCAATGTTTCAAAAGGTGATGACGCCTGACTCCTCTTGAAAATTGATAGGAATCCCAGTCTCACTGTGGCAACTGGAAAGGAACCCTGGGTCTCCCGCCTCACATTGAGAAGCGTCCCTATTGCCCTGCCAAGCCTCGAAGAGATTCCTGAGGTGTCCCTCGTAACTAGACAGGAGTCCTGACGTCGCTGAACAAACATGAGTTTTGAAGGGCCATCCCCGCCGTACCTGGAGAATATACCCCAGGTTCGCGCCGCAACTCGAGAGAAACCATGAGACTGCCTTCTCGCCGCGAGATGAGGCTTGATTCCCCTGCATTGCATGCAGAGCAATTCCGTGTTCCCCATCAAATACGTAAGGAGCCATTACTTGCTTGATGGAATTCCAGAGAGTCCCCAAGAACACTGTCTCAAGTCCAGAGGGACCCTGATGTCACTGCAGCAATGGGAAATAGCTTCGTGTATCCCAAATCAACTCGAGATGAGTCCCTATTCCACTGCATTGGCTTCAGAGCCATCCCGTGTTCCGCATCAAACACGACAAGTGGGTTGGCTTCCTTTAGGCAACTGCAGAGATTCCCCGAGAACACTGTCCCAAGTCTAGAAGAACACCAAGTTCAGCACAGCAACTCGAGGAAAGCTCCATGTACCCCAAATCATCTTGAAATGAGAGCTGATTCCCTGGCTTCCACTCAAGAGGTATGCCACCATTCCACAAGCACAACCAGAGGAGGTGTCTCTCAGCAGTAAGTATGTGGGAGGGACCCTGAGTTTGCTGCCTCAAGTGGAATTGCCCCTGAGACGCCCTGACTCAAAAGAAGGTCCGATTTCCCTACAGTGGCTTGAATGCAGGCTCATCTTTCATCTCACAGGATGAAGGGATGTGTGAATCCCCTATGGAGAGCATAGAGAAAGTCCTAGGTCCCCGCCTCTTATCGACAGGAGGCCTCACATCCCGTTGACACCTCGAGAGGCATGCAGAATTCAATGATTCAAAAGGTGATGATGCCTGACTCCTCTTGAAAATTGGTAGGAATCCCAATATCCCTATGGCAACTGGAAAGGGACCCTGGGTCTCCCTCCTCACCTCGAGAAGTGTGCTGATTGCCCTGCCAGCCTCAAGGAGATTCCTGTGTCCCTCATAACTAGACAGGAATCCTCAAATTGTCCAAGAACACTAGAGCAAACAAGCCCATTCATAACTGGTAAAGATTGAAATAGACACCTGGCCACGGAGCGTATACTGATAGTAAACTCTCCTACAGAAACATACTCAAGATACTGGTGGGATGCATGCACAGCCCCCTTTGGAAGACAGTCTGACAGTTGTTTCAGTAACCACATGGGACAAGCACTGAATTCCATACATGACAAGTGGTGGAAGCCAGGTATCTTACCATTGGAATGGTAAGTTATGGATAAACAAAAGGAAAGGTTACAAGATTCATGGAGACATCATCACAAATTACCTTCAACTGAATATATAAGCTGGAATACATGTATATATTTCCAAATATTGTCAGCTGAGCATATTTAGCTCCTACATGTATGTTTTAAATATCACTCTATAATGAAAAAGAACAGGAAATGTCCCTGGTGGCCCAGTGGTAAAGGATCTGCCTACCAATGCAGGGAACACTGGTTCAACCCCTGGTCCTAGAGGATTCCACATGCCCAGGGGCAACTAAGCCCCTGTACAACTATTGAAGTACTTGCATGCTCCAGAGCCCAAGTTCTGCAACCAGAGAAAGCGCTGCAATGAGAAGCCATGGCAAGTCAACTAGAGGGTAGCCTCTGCTCACTACAACTAGGCATCTAGCTACAAAGACCCAGCATTGTCAAAAATAATTCAGTGTTTAAAAAAAAGGACAGAAATTCTTTGAATAAACGATTGAGACTAGGGGCGAGACAGTAAATATATAAGCTAGGATAATCTTAAAGTATGAGGAAGTAAAGAAAGTAAAGACAACTATCAAGCTGTCCAAGCTGATAAAAATGAATGATTACACAGTTTTATCTGTATACACTAGCAAATAATAATCTGAAAAGGAATTAAAAAAAACAATTTCCTTTTGATAGTGTCAACATTAATAAAATATTTTGCCATGGGTGTAATGAGGATGACAAGACTGGCACATTGGAAATTATACACGATTGCTGAAAAATATCCTGAATACATGCACAGATATTCCATAGCGATGGAAAGACTTAAGATGGCAATACCATGGAATGCATCTTCAATCTGAAATGAAGATTCAATATGAATTACAAAAGACTGAAAGGTCATTGCTGAACCACAAAAGGCGCCAGGATTTTTGGCCTCCAGAGGAGAAGAATTCAATCCAGGGCCAGTTGACAAAGCTTGATCGCTCAGAGCTTTTGTGTCATAAAGTTTTATTAAAGTATAAAAGAGATAGAGAAAGCTGCTGACATAGACATCAGACGGGGGCAGTAAGAGTACCCCCTGCTAGTCTTTAGGCAGATGTTATACAGCCACTAGCAGTCTGCTAATGAAAGAAAGGCAATGTCTCAGAGAATGACACCAGGCCCCTCACCCACAACATGCATTGAGATAATATTGGCAGCAGGTGAGTCATCCCGGGCCATAGAATGATTGACATGAATTTTGAAGAAAGGCAGATTTCCAAGCAAATATATCATTTCATTAACATAGATTAGGAGAACAGGTATGAGTAAAACATATTGGTTTGTCAAGTCGGTTCTGAGCCTTTAGGGGGAACCGACCTGAAGACAGAGTCTAGCAGAAATACGTAGTATATTAACATAGCTTAAGACAAACCTTTCCTTAAGACAAAATGCATTGCTTAGCTGAAGGTTTGAGAAAAGTTAAGTTCAGGTGGAGCCAGGAGTCGTCATAGCAACACAAAATTTTAAGAGAAACCTCTTAAATTTGTATTGAGAAGGGGAAAAAATGTAGCACTCGTTTCGTTCCTCCAGCTGCTTGAGAGATGAAAAAACGTCTGACACTTGCAGCCTATTCCCTCTGTCTGGAGACCCCTGGCCTTCCTGCCTATTACCCTCTCCAGGCCTTTAGGAAGCAATATACAAGCTGACCCTAACATACACGTGGAATAACAAGGGACTCCAAAGAATCCAAACAATCACATGAGTCTGCAGTTCAAAGGTCCTATGGTATGCTGTGCTAAGTCGCTTCAATCACGTCTGACTGTCAGAGCCCACCAGGCTCCTCTGTCCATGGGAATTTTCCAGGCAAGAATACTGGAGTGGGTTGGGTGCCCTCCTCCAGGGGATCTTCCCAACCCAGGGATAGGATTCCTGCATTGGCAGGTAGGTTCTTTACCACTAGCACCACCTGGGGAAAAAGTGCCTAAAGGAGATCATGGAAACCCATTTAGGAAAAGGGACTCAGAGGAAAGACAGTGAGGGAAGGAAACTCTTAATCACACTCAGAGAAGCCCAGCAGGTAGTTCTGCAGGTGGAAGAGGAGGAGGAAGCATGCTGGAGCTGTGTAGAAGATGAAAGAGGGAACTAAAGCAGGGGCCCCCAACCTCTAGGATCTAATGCCTGATGATCTGAGGTGGAGCTGGTGAAATAATAATAGAAATAAGAGTTTGATCACTCAGCCATGTCCAGCCCTTTGTAGCCCACCAGGCTCCTCAGTCCATTGAATTCTTCAGGCAAGAATACTGGAGTGGGCTGTCATTTCCTTCTCCAGGGGATTTCCCTGACCCAGGGATTAAACCCGGGTCTCCCTCATTGCAGGCAGACTCTTTACCAACTGAGCCTCCAGGGAACAGAAACAGAAATAGAGTGCACAATAAATGGACTGCACTTGAAACATCCCAAAACCTTGCCCCACCCCTGTCTGTCAAAAACTTGTCTTCCAAAAAAACTCCCAAGGTCAAGGAAGGAACTTCAAATGTACTCAGCTGTCCTAGATTGCTGGTTTAGGGAGATGCTGAAGTGGGGATGTCCCAAGAGGTAGACCCTCCCTTGTGTGGAGTCTGCAATAGACCTCTGATAGCCTTGGTGATGATCAGAGAGATTTGTTTCATTTTTTAAAAATATCCTTGTGGGTACCAACTGGGACCATCACTGTTCTAATATACCTCATAGTGTTGCTGACACTACAGATACAATTGTGTGACATTGAACTTATTCAATAAAAATGATGAAGCATCTGCCCTGTGCCCAGCACTTTCCAAGGGCTGGGAAGTACAATGAAAATACTCCATAAGATGCACAGCTGGTAGGCACATTCTTTCAAAAAGCCTTTTTCATTTCCACCAATAGTTTATTCTCAATGTCAACCCTTGCCACTTAATGACCATGCTGGGTAGGAAGCTCATTAAAAACCCAGGAGCCAGTGTTCCTGGAAGGATATCCCATTCTCCCTTGGACAGTCCTCCACCCTCTCCGACTCTCAGTTTCCTCATCTGCGAAATCATGGACAACTGACTATAATTCATCACCGGAACCCAAGCCTATTGAGGGGGAGGGGAAATATTACTCCAAGGCCTGGATGATAGACCAGATTGAAAGAAAAATATGCCATTTCTGGTTTTCAGTCAAACAGACAAATACAATGAAGAAAGGAGTCCCTGGCCCTGTGGGATTTGCCTAGGGGTCTAGTCTGGGAAATTCTTACACATCAGGAGATGGCTCTGAGCTGGATTTCCACAAACAAGAACATCCATGCAAAGGACAAGCCTGCAGAGCTCTGTGCCCATTGGTCACAAGAGACTGCCTCCCGATGGCCAGCAGCATTTACAAGTGACCTCCTAAGACCTTCACCAAACTCCTGGGGCACCTCTGGCTTTTCTGTTTCCCTCACTTTTCTGACCCTTTTCTTTAAAAAATGCACATTTCTTCATAGAATGCCACAGTGGAAGGAAAATAGGCCTTCAAGTTTGAGGCCTCAATTTGCAGAAAACTTGGAGCTGCTTTTTTTTTTTTTTTTTTTTTTTAATTAAAGCACCACATAAATAAAAAATTTTACACGTTCTAATTATTCAGTTCCAAAACACCAAACTTATTGCACAGGGTCCCCATGGAAAGGCCCCCTCTCAGCAGGACAGCCACAGATTCCCCCATGAAAGGGCAGCAAGGTGCCCTCCTCCCTTCTCTCCTGCCTGGGTGGCCACCAGGTTTTTAAATACATGCACCCTACTAAGTTTCTAGGATGCAATTCGTGGACCCTTCCCTTTCCTGTCCCAGCAGGTGGTCAAGGGCCTGCTGGCCTGCAAAGTGCTGGAAGCAGGGCTGGGTCAGCCGGCCAGACTAAGGGTTGTGGAGTCCCAGCTGGTGAAATTACCAGGCAGGATAAATCCCTTGGACTTCCAGCAGGCACTACGCTGCATGGGAAAATAGATAGATATAACCGGCCTGGAGCCTCAGGGTGGGACCTAAAGTTCGATTTTGTTTTCTCCAATGTTAAATGATACAAGCAAGGGCCTTTGAGACTGTTGTTTTCTTTTCTAAGCCCAAAGACTCCTTCAGTTACTAATGTAGGTATCCTAGAAACTATGTGACATCCATGAAAATCTGATATGTCCTGGTAAAATGCTGTCAGTTATAATTCTAGTTATCATATTAAAGTGTTTCAAGTCACAGCAGTGACTATTTTGTCAATTTCTATCTAATCAGGTTTTAAACATGCCTTCCATGGTTTCACACTGATGCCTTTGCAAAAATACTGCTACCTCAAGATACATGGAAAAGACTTTCCTGAGCTTACCCATAAACAACACTTTTTGTTTGTTATCTGGTAAGCTGGTACCAGACTGGAATTTAGTCTACTCTCTAGGTTAAGAGAACACAGCTTTCTTAGAATGCAGCTTTCAATCACAGATGATGAATTTATTTACCTTTCAGTGATTTATATTTGTTTTTATCATCTGTTATTTTTTTTTTTTTTTACTTCCGTAAAATAAATAAGCATTATTTAAGTACGGTACATGTAGGATGGACCAAGATTTCCCCACTCCTGCAAATTCCCTTAAGCCCTCAGATTCTTCTCTTGGGACCAAGGTCTCACTTTCCTCCAGAGGGACAATCCAAGCTTTTTATCAGCTAGCTGATCTGCCCCTGATATCAGAGTCAATTTGAGCATGAGTTGGTCTATAATTTAGGCATGAAACTGTGATTACATAAAAGAAAGATGACTTTTTGATGGAGGATGTCCATGATATTCCTTGAACTTCAGAGAAAATTGGTTAAAATGAAACTTTTTTCCCTTGGAAACTGCAAAGGCAGTTCTTTTAGCATATGCGATTGAAAACATCTAGGTTGTTAGCTCAGTTTTCATTCCAGTCTCAAAGAAAGGCAATGACAAAGAATGTTCAAACTGTCACACAACTGGACTCATCTCACATGCTAGTAAAGTAACACTCAAAATTCTCCAAGCCAGGCTTCAGCAATATGTCAACCGTGAAATTCCAAATGTTCAAGATGGATTTAGAAAAGGCAGAGGAACCAGAGATCAAATTGCCAAAATCCACTGGATAATTGAAAAAGCAAGAGAGTTCCAGAAAAACACTTATTTCTGCTTTGTTGACTATGCCAAAGCCTTTGACTGTGTGTATCACAATAAACTGGGGAAAATTCTGAAAGAGATAGGAATACCAGATCACCTGACCTGCCTCTTGAAAAACCTATATGCAGGTCAGGAAGAAACAGAACTGGACCTGGACCAACAGACTGGTTCTAAATAGGAAAAGGAATATGTCAAGGCTGTATATTGGCACCCTGCTTATTTAACTTATATCTGCTTATATATAGGGCATCGTGAGAAATGCTGCACTGGATGAAGCACAAACTGGAATCAAGATTGCTGGGAGAAATATCAATAACCTCAGATATGCAGATGACACCACCCTGATGGCAGAAAGTGAAGAACTAAAGAGCCTCTTGATGAAAGAGAAAGAGGAGAGTGAAATAGTTAGCTTAATGCTCAGCGTTCAGACAACTAAGATCATTGCATCCAGTCTCATCACTTCTTGGCAAATAGATGGGAAAACAGTGGAAACAGTGGCAGATTTTATTTTTCGGGGCTTGGAAATCATTGCAGATGGTGACTGCAGCCATGAAATTAAAAGATGCTTACGACTTGGAAGGAAAGTGGTAACCAAACTAGACAGCATATTAAAAAGCTGAGACATTGCTTTGCCAACAAAGATCCGTCTAGTCAAGGCTAAGGTTTTTCCGTGTCATGTATGGATGTGAAAGATGGACTATAAAGAAAGTTGACAGCCAAAGATTTGATGCTTTTGCACTGTGGTGCTGAAGAAGATGCTTGAAGTTTGCTTAGACTATAAGAGGACCCAACCACTCCATCCTAAAGGAAATCAGGTCTGAATATACATTGGAAAGACTAATATTGAACCTGAAACTCCAATACTTTGGCCACTAGATGTGAAGAGCTGACTCATTTGGAAGTTGCTTTGATTTGCCTGTGAGTGTGGGCGCCCTACCTGGGCACAGGGCCTCAGGGGCCATTGCCACTGAATCATGACCTCCACGCAAGCACATTCCAGCTGTGTGACACTCAGCATGCAGGAGACTGGGAAAGCTATCTTCCTTGGAGGAAGGAAAGTCATACACAGAGTGTGTTTTCAGGCCTCTATTTGCAGCAAGTGTTTTGCTTCTCAGATGTCAGACCTGCAGGCCTGCCCCAAGGACCTCAATTCCAGAGTCAGGGCCATGTGTCTCCCTGCACATTCCGAGCCTTGCAAACACATTCCTGGGTCAGAGAGGTGCTTCCCATGAGGAAGAAGGCTGCGGGAGTGTGTCTGAGGGGGCCAGGTGGCATGCTGGGGTCACCTGATTGAGGGCACCTTGCACATCCATTGGGCCCCAGGAGAGCAGTTATGGACTCGCCCCTTGCTTGAGATATCCCAAAGCAAGGAGCAATGCTAGCTGTATCAGAAGGAGGAAAACAGCAATGGGATGGATTTTCAAGCAGTTGCTAGGTCACACTGTGTTAGGGTTCCCCAGGAGACATGTGAGAATTTTGGCCCCTAGGCCCGGTATCTAGGGGTGTGCACAGGGTGTTTTCCCCACAGGATCCAAAATGTTCCAGACAGACCTAGGCTCAATAGCTGTTGCTAGGCTGCACCGCTTTAGGCACACCGAGAGAAGCAGGCACACTGTGGCCCCGAGGTCCGGTATGCAGGTTCACATATGGGGTGTGTCCCCGTAGGAGCCAAGAATTTTCCTGACAGTCCTAGGCTCCCTAGAGCACTCAGGTCTGCTCAGAGGACCGAAGTTCCAGAGGCAGGGTCGTGTATCTCCCCTTCCCTTTGTGATCCTTGCAAAGACATTCCAAGCTGATAGTGGTACTACCCATGAAGAAGCAAGCAGTGGGAGTATATTTGACATGACTGGGTGCCTTGATGGGCTCAGCTCCTCAAGGGGGCCTTTCCTCTCAAAGTAGGCCCCATGTCCGCTTGAGGACGGGGTTGGGCCCTCTTCCCTCCACACTGCCAAAGGGTGGAACAAAGCTAGGTGTCAGAGGTAAGAAAGGAGCAATTGGATGGATTTTCAAGCTCTCACTAGGCTGTACTGCTTCAAGGCCCACTCGAGCAAAACAGGCGCCCTGTGGCCCCTAGGTCGGGTATGCAGGTTCACACACAGGGTGTGTTCCCGTCAAAGCCAAGAATTTTCTGACAGACCTAGGCTCACTAGAATTGTCCTACAGAGCAAAGGGGATGGAAGAGATGTGTGGAGGTGGGTCTGCCTTCCCCTGTGAGTGTGGGGCTACTCCCTATGGCCCCAAGTTGAGGGATAACTGCAACTAAGAAAGGAACTCCAAGAAGGAACTCCAAGAAGCGCTTTTCCAGGAGGCTGGGACAGGGAGTCCGCAGGATGCAGGGAAAGGGAGCCTTCTTCAGGGAAGAAGAGGCAGCCACTCGGGGTGTTTGCAAGCCTCTTTGGAAGGCACAGTTTCGCTGATACAATTGAATTCCAGTTCTGCTCAGAGGACTGAAATTTCAGAGGCAGGGCCATGTATCTCCCCTTCCCTTTTCAATCCTTGCAAAGACATTCCTAGCTGATAGTGATACTGCCCATGAGGAAGTAAGCAGCTGGAGTGTGTTTGACATGACTGGGTGCCTTCCTGGGCTCAGCTCCTCAAGGGGACTTTCTACTCAAAGTAGGCCCATTGCCTACTTGGGGAGAGGGTATGGAAGGTTTGCTTCCAAATGGCGAAAAGGTGGAGCAAATCTAGCTTTGTCAGAGGTACGTAAAGTGCAATTTAATGGATTTTCAAGCTGTTGCCAGGCAACACCGCTTCAGGGTCCCCTCTCCCAGAAGAAAACAGGCGCCCTGTGGCCCCTAGGTCTGGTATGCAGATTCACACACAGGATGTGTCCCCACAGGAGCCAAGAGTTTTCCTACCAGGCCTAGGCTTACTAGAGCTCTACTATAGAGCAAAGGGGATGGAACAGAAGTGTGGATGTGACTTTGCCTTTACCTTTGACTGTGAGGCCCCTCCATAAGGTCCCAGGCGAAATTGCCCTCGCCCTTGCCCTAACCCTAACCCCAACACGACACCCTAACCCTAACCAACACCGTAACCCTATCCCAGAACCTAACACCAACCCGACCCCCTAACCCTAACCTGACACACTAACCCTAACGCATCATCCCAACCCTAACCTGACACCTTCACCCCTCAGCCCTCACCCTCACCCACACCCCTAACTTCTAACCCCTAAGCCACAATGTAACCCACACCCTAATCCACACCCTTAACCTAACCCACACCCTCCCCCCCACCCTACTCACACCCTCAACCCTAGACTTAACCTGCATCATCTTCAATTTCAGCACTTCTCATGCATCACAAAAGACAAGGGAGTCATATTTCAAACGTGAATCCAAGACCCATTAACCACATAACAGGAATATAAACACTGTGAACACATCATTTAAATCACTTGCACCACCAAATACCTCTCCACCACATATCATATCAATAACAGTGGAACTCATGTATGCCATACATATTGTAACATAGCAATCTAATACCCAACAGTAATCTGGGTAATTATATACACAAGATATATTTAAACCAAAAATATTTAAACAAATTCCAGTTTTTACGATGGTTTTAATCCTCGCAAAAGTAGGATTAACAGCATGTTTTTCCACTAGGATCCAAAGCATTGAGCAAAATTGCCGAGGTCCAGCCCCAGCAGGACCAGGAATACCCAAGGGATGAGGTTTCAGAGAGAGACTCGAAGACAGTTTGTGGGCAGGGGGGGACTCGGGCAGGATGCCGGGCAGCTGAAGAGGCTACCCGGCCTTGAGCAGCGAATGCGATGGGGGCAGAGGGAAGCCACTGAGTAGGGGCGGGCCTGGAATGGCCCAGGGTGCGAGGGCACCTGAGATCTCCTCGCTCCGCTTCCCGCCCCCGTCCTCCCAACCTCCTGCACGCACACCACGCCCGGGCGCTCTGACACTAGCTTCTCCGGAGTTTGGTCACCTGAATTTCTATCCTTGTGCTCAACTGAGTGATGACAGTGTATTGAACAGCTAGGTCATTTCCAAATAATTTAAGCTTAGTGTTTCACAGGACACCCGGACATGAATGCAGAGACCAGCACGGATGCATGGACACCAACCTTGGTAACTGGACAACCAATGGGAAATTACTGTCTGACTCAGGAGAGAGAAAGAAACCCGAACAGATGGAATGAAATGAACAGAAACACAAACTTTGCAACTCACACACTAATTCAATTACAAAAAAAAAAAAAAAAAACACTATAACCATTTCAGAAAAACAATAGACCTCTCCATGACCTTTGGTCGGGTGACGAGTTCTAGCACACGACAAAAAAAGCCACCTTTTCCAAATAGTGAATATGTTAGTTCACACATTGACTTTTACATTGAAATGTGTAACAAATCAACTTAAAATCATTGACTCACTACATAAGCATGGAAGTATTTTAAACATAAAATATGTTCTATACTATTCAGGAAGCATTTGGCACATGTCTCACTGTATGAGACCCAAAACTGGAACTTAGTTGAAGAGTCAGGATAGTCTAAAAATGAATCCCTAACTAAAAGGAATACACAGGATTATTGTAGATAAAAAAGGTTAAAGAAGAGAAACTAGAAACCAGTCAATAAATGTTTTAGGGGTTAGCTTAGATTGACTAGCCTCTGCGTGACTTTTTAAATTTTTCATGTTTGCATCTTCCAAATTTTCCATGCTGAGAATAATACTTTCATATCAGTTTCGAAATCAGTCTCACCCTAAAGACAGAAAGACTGGAATAAGAAATAAGAAATGCTTGGGGGAAAGAAAAAATGCTTGAACTAAAGGTGGTCCTGATGAAATTATTTGTAGGGCAGCCAAGGAGTCACAGATGTAGAGAACAGACTTATGGACATTGGCAAGGGGGAGGAAGGAGAGGGTGAGATGAATGCCGAGTAACATTAAAATATATTACCATACGTAAAAACAGATGCCAATGATATTTGCTGTATGACTCAGGGGACTCAAAGAGGGGCTCTGCAACAAGCTAGGGGTGGAATGGGGAGGGAAATGGGAGAAAGGTTCAGGAGGGAGGAGACATGTGTATACCTGTGGCTCATTCATGCTGATGTTCGGCAACAAAATTCTGTAAAGCAACTATCCTTCAATTGAAAGAAAAAGTCATGTTTGGTCTTACCAAACAAGGTCTTGTGTACTTCTAGCATGGCCTTCTGTTTCGTGCTGCCACCCTTAACTCATTCTTCCATATCATTAAACAGACTAGTCAAGTTTTTGCCAAAAATATCTTGAGCTCCTGCATTATGCTGATCCACTGCCTTCTCATGATCCAGTTTAGAATGGAGACCAAAGAAACCTTTTGTCGTGTCTTCAAGTATTTGAGGCCACACTATGCGACTTTTAAAAATAAATGTGGATAAGACGGATATGACCAAAGCAATCTAGTGACAATATCTGTGCTTCATTAAAGACTTCTGCAGAGAACTAGTAAATTTTATATATAGTATCAGAAGAATTTTTTAAATGCATGCCAACGTTTATTTGTCCTCCGCTAGCCATCTGGACAAGGAAAACTGAGTTTACCAATCAATGTCCATCGTTATGCTCCCTCACCGATTTTTACCCAATATGTGTTACTCAGGCAGGAGACCCTGGTTCAGTTCCTGGGTCAGGAAGATCCGCTGGAGAAGGGATAGGCTACCCACTCCAGTAGTAGTGGGCTTTCCTTGTGGCTCAGTTGGTAAAGAATCATTCCTCTTTCACAAGACTAGCTCAACTCCTCTCAAAGCAAATACAGGACGGTAATAACTATGCAGGACAAAGCTGATTCTGTATATTTATAGTACTCACTCATGAGCTTGACAGAGGTACTAGATCTGTTACCACATTTCTTTTTCTAAGTAATATCAGCATGTGCAGGTGAAAGTGGCTCAGTTCGTGCCTGACTCTTTGCGGCCCCATGGACTATAGAGTCTGTGGAATTCTCTAGGCCAGAATACTGGAGTGGGTAGCCTATCCCTTCTCCAGGGTATCTTCCCGACCCAGGACTGAAAGCGGGGTCTCCTGCGTTGCAGGCAGATTCTTTACCAGGTGAGCTAGTAGGGCTTCCCTGGTGGCTCAGTTGCTAAAGAATATCTGCATAACTGTCTATCGATTTGGCATTAGCAATCTGTCTGTGAGCAGGGCCGGTCATAAGCAGCTTCTGTGAGAAAACAGAAGCATGTCTGTCTGACTTGCTTCTCCGCGGAGCTTTCACTGTTCTTGCACTAGTGCACATGGCAAGTATTAGGTTTGGTTTCTCAGTGAGAAACTAATGGTTACATTCACAGCTGGCCACTGAGGTACTTAATGGGAGAGGCGAACCCAGCTCTGCCAAGCAGTAGCCAACATGAAATCAGCTATTGTCATTGTAGCCAAGTTCCTTGAATTTGTAGTGTTATTTGCTGTGTTCTTCAAGAAGATGCCTTCGTCCTGCCAGTAAGACTTATTTCCATAACACATAGCCATGCACTCAATCGATGTGCATCCTCCAGTAAAGCCCAGCCCCGATGTCTTAGAGGAGCCTCTCTGCCCATTGTCATAAGCCAGTCTAATTTTGTGTGAGACCGTGAAAACTCAGTGTCTTTAATATGCTTGTGCTTCTGACGGGAGGTCTGAGAAGCACTTCTGAAGGTTTATTCCTACAAGTCGTTGTCATATTTATCGAGTCTTTATTTTATATTTTTTCTTATTTTTTACTTCTACCAGTTTCTTGCTACCAACCCGTCTCCCTCCACCCTCGTGCACACACGATCAGTCATGGAATCCCGTGGACTTCAGCCCGCCAGACTCCTCTGTCCATGGATTTTTCCAGGCAAGAATACTGGAGTGGGTTGCCATTTCCTTCTTCATGTATGAAGTCTTTAAAGATTCCGTCACTGAGGTGTTGCTTCTCCAATTGTACATGCCCTTTCTCCCTACCTGCAGTAGAAGTCATCCCCACTTCCCAACATGTCTGTCTTCCGACCTCTGCAGAATGTATTTCTTGAGCTCACCACAGCGTCAGAATATTCTAGAAAGCCTTCTGAATGCAGTCTCTTCAGGAGGTTACAAGTGCTTCAAACCTCAGGTATTTTACAAAGCACTTTTTACAACCTCAGCTGAAAGGGAAGTCAACATTCAGTGAAAGTCACAGGCTTCCATGGCCTGGACTTGATTATGGGTTGTGCTTTCATAATCATCGTGTTTCATATACCAACTAAGATGTCACTGAGAATTTTTTTTTTTTCTCATCGTTCTATCTTTCATGTTTATTTAGATATACTATGGGTTTTCCTATATACCTTCCGCTAGTGATGAGGGTCTTAAGTCAGTAGAACTTACTGCAACTGATTTCCAGTTAGCTGTGTTAGGACAGGAAAAAGAATGACCAGCTGCTGGATTCTTAAGATTAATTACGAAAACATTATTCGTTTTCCTGTATGCAGTCATCCGATTCTAACTTTCTGAAGTAGGCATTCAGAAAAATCACAAAACCGCCTAACTACTAGGCGGTCTCTCATGCAAGTACTGACCATGCCCGGCCCTACTCAATTTCCCAGATCAGAGGAGATAGGGCACGTTCAGGGTGCTATGGCCTTAGACCTAGGCGGCTGTCAGGCGCCCCAAGAGCTCCGCGTGGCGCCTCCCTTGCGTTCTGACCTGCCCTTCGGGCCTGGGGCCACAGCTCTCCAGCTGGCGTGCGCTGCACTTGAGCCGCACTACCCGCGACTGGACTCCGACAAACCAGGCCCGCAGCTCGGGGGCCAGCAGAGGGTGCCATGGCCCCGCACAACGCCAGCCCCACCAGCACCCGTCTGGCCCGGCCGGGGCCTGGCGTGCCTCCGGGACCTGGGGTGGGGGGAAGGGGGGTGGGTAGAGCAGCGAGAACGTCTCGGTGCCCCCTCACCCCCTGCCCCCCACCATCCCGTTCTCTGCTCAGGGTTACGTGGCTCTGGACGGGCGGGGCTTCGGCCCGGGTCCGCGGTCCCCGGAGCCTCCTGTGGGCTTAGAGGCAGCCCAGCCGGGGCCCCAGGCGCACATCCTGCCCGCTGCGCAAACCCCCTGGAGCACATCAGCCCCGCCTATTCGCCCTACCGTGACCCGCCCTGCCCCCAATCTGCGGGCCCAGCAAAAGTCTTTCCTGAGAGAGCAGAGGAGCGAAAGCCAGGCACACGGACAGGCACTCGCACGCACCCACGCCAGGTGAGACAGAGGCAGAAAGAGACGAGGGTTCAGAGAGAGACTCGAAGACAGCTTGTGGGCAGGGGGGGACTCGGGCAGCATGCCGGGCAGCTGCAGAGGCCACCCGGCCCTGAGCAGCGAATGAGATGGGGGCAGGGGGAAGCCGCTGAGTAGGGGCGGGCCTGGAGAGGCCCAGGGTGCGAGGGCACCTGAAATCTCCTCGATCCGCGCCCCACCCCCTTCCTCCCAACCCCCTGCTCGCACGCCACTCCAGGGCGCTCTGACACTAGCTTCTCTGGAGTTTGTTCACCTGAATTTCTATCCTTGTGCTCAACTGAGTGATGACAGTGTATTGAACAGCTAGGTCATTTCCAAATAAATTAAGTTTAGTGTTTCACAGGACAGCCGGACATGAATGCAGAGACCAGCACGGATGCATGGACACCAACCTTGGTAACTGGACAACCAATGGGAAATTACTGTCTGACTCAGGAGAGAGAAAGAAACCCGAACAGATGGAACGAATTGAGCAGAAACACAAACTTTGCAACTCACACCCTAATTCAATTACAAAAACAAACAAACAAAAAAAAAAAACAAAAACCCAACAACACTATAACCATTTTAGAAAAACAAAAGACCTCTCCATGACCTTTGGTCGGGTGAGGAGTTCTAGCACACGACAAAAAAAGCCACCTTTTCCAAATCGTGAATATGTTAGTTCACACATTGACTTTTACATTGAAATGTGTAACAAATAAACTTAAAATCATTGACTCACTACATAAGCATGGAAGTATTTTAAACATAAATTATATTCTATAGTATTCAGGAAGCATTTGGCACATGTCTCACTGTATGAGACCCAAAACTGGAACTTAGTTGAAGAGTCAGGATAGTCTAAAAATGAATCCCTAACTAAAAGGAATACACAGGATTATTGTAGATAAAAAAGGTTAAAGAAGAGAAACTAGAAATCAGTCAATAAATGTTTTAGGGGTTAGCTTAGACTGACTAGCCTCTGCGTGACTTTTTAAATTTTTCATGTTTGCATCTTCCAAATTTTCCATGCTGAGAATAATACTTTCATATCAGTTTCGAAATCAGTCTCACATTAAAGATAGAAAGACTGGTATAAGAAATAAGAAATGCTTGGGGGAAAAAAATGCTTGAACTAAAGGTGGTATTGATGAAATTATTTGCAGGCCAGCCAAGGAGTCACAGATGTAGAGAACAGGCTTATGGACATGGGCAAGGGGGAGGAAGCAGAGGGTGAGATGAATGCAGAATAACATGAAAATATATTACCATACGTAAAAACAGATGCCAATGATATTTGCTGTATGACTCAGGGGACTCAAACAGGGGCTCTGCAACAAGCTAGGGGTGGATTGCGGAGGGAAATGGGAGAGAGGTTCAGGAGGGAGGAGGCATATGTATACCTGTGGCTCATTCATGCTGATGTTTGGCAACAAAATTCTGTAAAGCAACTATCCTTCAATTGAAAGAAAAAGTCATGTTTGGACTTACCAAACAAGGTCTTGTGTACTTCTAGCATGGCCTTCTGTTTCGTGCTGCCACCCTTAACTGATTCTTCCATATCATTAAACAGACTAGTCAAGTTTTTCCAAAAATATCTTGACCTCCTGCATTATGCTGATCCACTGCCTTCTCACGATCCAGTTTAGAATGGAGACCAAAGAAACCTTTTGTCGTGTCTTCAAGTATTTGAGGCCACACTATGCGACTTTTAAAAATAAATGTGGATAAGACGGATATGACCAAAGCAATCTAGTGACAATATCTGTGCTTCATTAAAGACTTCTGCAGAGAACAAGTAAATTTTATATATAGTATCAGAAGAATTTTTTAAATGCATGCCAACGATTATTTGTCCTCCGCTAGCCATCTGGACAAGGAAAACTGAGTTTACCAATCAATGTCCATCGTTATGCTCCCTCACCGATTTTTACCCAATATGTTTTACTCAGGCAGGAGACCCTGGTTCAGTTCCTGGGTCAGGAAGATCCGCTGAAGAAGGGATAGGCTACCCACTCCAGTAGTAGTGGGCTTTCCTTGTGGCTCAGTTGGTAAAGAATCATTCCTCATTCACAAGACTAGCTCAACTCCTCTCAAAGCAAATACAGGATGGTAATAACTATGCAGGACAAAGCTGATTCTGTATATTTATAGTACTCACTCATGAGCTTGACAGAGGTACTAGATCTGTTACCACATTTCTTTTTCTAAGTAATATCCGCATGTGCAGGTGAAAGTGGCTCAGTTCGTGCCTGACTCTTTGCGGCCCCATGGACTATAGAGTCCGTGGAATTCTCTAGGCCAGAATACTGGAGTGGGTAGCCTATCCCTTCTCCAGGGGATCTTCCCGACCCAGGACTGAAAGCGGGGTCTCCTGCGTTGCAGGCAGATTCTTTACCAACTGAGCTACTAGGGCTTCCCTGGTGGCTCAGTTGCTAAAGAATATCTGCATAACTGTCTATCGATTTGGCATTAGCAATCTGTCTGTGAGCAGGGCCGGTCATAAGCAGCTTCTGTGAGAAAACAGAAGCATGTCTGCCTGACTTGCTTCTCTGGGTTAGCTTAGAGTGACTAGCCTCTGCGTGACTCTTTAAATTTTTCATGTTTGGAGCTTCCAAATTTTCCATGGTGAGAATAATACTTTCACCTCTAAACCAGAGTCACTTGGGGATACAAAGGCAGTAGTCGATAATTTTCTTTGCCTCTGTCTGAATATTTACAGTTGGAGGTAGAAAAGGAGGTGTCTGTCCCTTGTCTAGATGAGGTCAATCCCCAGGTGTGGGATGTCTCCAGCCCTGGTTTAGCCATAAATGTTCCACCAGGAAAGATTTCTCTGAGACCAAATGCTCCCTAGCACTGGAAAAAGCAATATTCCTTAAAACCAGAAGCTCTTGAGGGTCTTAGACCATTAGTTAACAAATACCGAGATACTGGAATTCTAATCAGCTGTGAGTCCCCTTGCAATACCCCAATCTTGCTCGTTCAAAGACCAGATGGATCTTACCGATTCATACAGGATCTAAGAGCTGTTAATGAAGCTGTGGTTCCCATCCACCCCATAGTCCCAAAACCATATACCCTCCTATCCCAAGTCCCAGGAAATGCCAAGTACTTCTCAGTCTTGGACCTTCAAGGTGCTTTCTTTTGCATTCCTCTCCATCCTGAATCCCAAAAATTCTTTGCTTTTGAGTGGCGGGACTTGGAAACAACAGAGACCATACAAATCTCGACTGGACTTGACTACCCCAAGGGTTTAGGGAAAGCCCTCATATCTTCAGGACTTCCTCGGGGAGAGAGTTAAGGAAATTAACTTTAACAAACAGTAGTCTACTACAGTATGTGGATGACTTGTTCATAGCTAGGCCAGATTTTACCAGCTCTCAAATGGAAACTATTTAAAACTCTAAATTTCCTATATGACAAGGGTTATAGAGTATCCCCCAAGAAGGCTCAGATTAGCTTAACCCAAGTAAAATACCTTGGATTTATAATTACGGAGAGAAAAAGAATGCCTGACCCCGAGGGGAGATCCCTCATCTTAAATACCCCGTACCCCCAAACAAAACAACAGCTTAGGGGATTTTTAGGAAGGACCAGGTTTTGCAGGATATGGATTCCTAATTATGGCAATCTGGCCAGACCCCTATATGAAAAGTTAAGGAGGAAAGTGAAAGAGCCACTCGACTGGCATGAGACCTGCAAGATGGCCTTTAATGCCCTAAAAGAGTCCATCACTACAGCCCCAGCTTTAGGCCTCCCAAACCTGGAGAAGCCTTTTAGACTCTATGTTTCTGAAAGGACAGGAACTGCTCTTGGGGTGTTAGGGCAGATGATGGGGCCCGTATTACAACCCGTAGCTTATCTCTCAAAATAGCTATATGAGGTGGCCAGAGGGTGGCCCACTTGCCTCCGGGCAGTAGCAGCCACCGCTCTTATGGTTAAGGAGGCATCTAAGCTGACCCTGGGTCAGCCCACCACAGTGTATACGCCTCACCAGGTGCAAGCAGTCTTGGAAACGAAAGGGGACAGGTGGATGACAGGGGGAAGGATCACCCAATACCAAGCCCTCCTCCTTGACACTCCAGAAATAAAGTTGAGGGTCTGCCAGACTTTCAATCCAGCAACCTTACTGCCAGATCCCCCACTTTCCCTCTGGATCACCAATGCATACAAATCACAGACGAGTTATACTCTTCTCACCGGGACCTATCAGAGACACCTTTATCTGACCCAAAGCAAAACTGGTACACATATGGCAGCAGTTTTGTAGAAAAGGGAGAGAGGAAAGCAGGATATGCTGTAGCGAGCATGGAAGAAACTAAGGAAAGTGGGTCTCTTCCCCCAGACACCTCAGCCCAGAAAGCTGAAATTTTTCCCTGACAAGAGCTTTGGAGTTAGGCGAAGGAAAGAAGATTAATGTGTATATGGACTCTAAGTATGCTTTCCTCATTCTGCATGCCCATGCAGCAATTTGGAAAGAAAGAGAGATTCTCAGTGCCTGAAGGCCTCCTATTAAACACAAAGAGCTCATTCTCAGGCTCCTGGAGGCAGTCAAACTTCCTGCAAAATTAGCTGTCATCCACTGCAAGAGTCACCAAAAGAGGCAAGACAAAGAAGCTCAAGGAAATAGGAAAGCTGATCAAGAGGCAGGACGAGCTGCCGGGGAAGTTACCTCTGCCACTGCTATCTGCCCCCTTTTCCCCAAGGAAACCCTGACACCATATTTTACCCCAGGGGGACATTCCCGATATGCTGAGCAGAGCTGGGAGATTGGGTCACATGGGTGGTTTCAGCATGATCAGGCCCAAATAATACTCCCTGATTCTCAGGTTTAAAACATTACTAACACCTTACATAAGAGCACCCATTTTGGAAGAGATAATCTAGAAATCTTCCTTAAGTCTATTCTCTACCATCCCAAGTTAGCTAAGGTTGTTAAACAGGTCACACAAAATTGTGACACCTGTCTAAAAAATAACCCAAAAACCAGACCTCCTCTAATTACACCTGTCCAACATCGGGGATCATACCCAGGAGAGGACTGGCAAGTAGAATTTACAGCCATGCCAAAGACCCAAGGGTTTTCTTATTTGCTAGTCTTTATTGACACATTCACAGGATGGATCGAAGTGTTCCCTACTGAGACAGAGAGAGCTACAGAAGTCTGTAAAGCTCTGCTGAAGGAGATAGTGCCTAGGTGTGTGCTGCCTCGGTCACTTGAGAGTGACAATGCGCCCTCATTTACAGCCACGATATCCCAGAACCTAGCCGCATGCTTAGGCATAAAATACCGGCTCCGCTCATCCTGGAGGCCTCAAGCTTCAGGAAATGTAGAGAGAGCCAACCAGACTCTTAAAAGGGCTCTGGCTAAGCTATGTCAAGAAACACATAATAAGTGGACACATAGGCTACCCATAGCCCTCATGAGGGTACGGACATCCCCCAAACGGCCACTATTCTTAATTCCTTATGAAATGATGTATCTAGGTCCATTCTTAACTTCTGATTTGTTTTTTGACGAGGATGCCAATACACTCTTAAAACATATAATTGACCTGGGAAGGTTTCAGCAAGAACTCCAACGGTATGGAGAACAAACCACAGGAAGACTTGAAAAATCCCCAGGTAAAGCCAGGGGATCAAGTATCAGTAAAGACCTGGCAAGAAAAAGGGAGTCCAAACCAGCTGTCCCAGAAATGGCAGGGCCATATCAGGTTGTTCTAGTGACTTCAACTGCTGTAAAAGTGAAATGTCTATCTGCCTGGGTCCACAATTCTAGAATAAAACCCTATGGCCTACAGGAGGGGGAGACAGAAACTGAGACTCCAAAGCCAGAGGACAGCTATTCCTGTGAACCTGTTTATGATCTCAGGCTCTTTTTCAAGCAGAACCCCATCAATCCTGCCTCAGATAAGTAAAATGCATCATATGATATTCTTCCTCTTTCTAATCATATCTCCCTGTATGGCTATTGATCTCTCCCTAAACGAGGTATGTTCACTTGCAAACCACACTGCTTCTCAACTCAACCTAACCAGCCCGTGCTGGATTTGCATTAATAGCAAAGGTTGGGGGTATGGCTTCTTCCCTCAAGCCTCATGAATCAGTCTCTGCTACCTTCAAACTCTTCTGCAGCTTCCTCACCTCTCTCAGCCTTCAGAGAACTGAAGAGACTTACGAGAGTTTTAAGGCTTCCCTTGTAGCTCAGTCGGTAAATCTGCCCTCAATGCGGGAGACCCGGGTTCAATCCCTGTGTCATGAAGATCCACTGGAGAAGGAAATGCCAACCACTCCCAGTACTCTTGTCCGGAGAATCCCACAGACATAGGAGCCTGGCAGGCCACTGTCCATGGGGTTGCAGAGAGTCAGATGCGACTTAATGACTAAATCATCATCAGGGTTTGCTCAAGATTTGGCTTTGGCTTAAGGGTCATTCAAACTTTTTCCGCATCATCAATAAGGTTGTTTCACTTTCTTATTATTCCTGTGTTCACGAAATAGCCCTTTTACTTTCAAGAACTTTTCTTTTGCACTCACAACTTGACTAACCAGCACAGAGTTCTAGTTGTCAGCCTATCTTGGCTGTCAACACACTTTCCTCACTAAGCTCATAATCATTTCTAGCTTTTGGTTTCAAGTAAGAGATACGCAACTCTTCCTTTCACTTGAACACCTGGTGCCTCAGATGGTAAAGAATCTGACCCAATGCAGTAGGCTGGGGTTTGATCCCTTGGTCAGGAGGATCCCCCAGAGAGGGAAATTGCAACCCACTCCAGTATTCTTACCTGCAGAACTCCATGGACAGAGAAGCCTGGCGAGCTACAATCCAGGGGTCACAAAGAGTTGGATACAACTGAGTGACAAACACACATACACTCAGAGGCCACTGCAGGGTTATTAACTGCCCTAATTTCAATACTGCTGAGTCTCAGGGAATAGGGAGACCTGAGGAGAAGGAGAGAGATAGGGAATGGCTGGCTGGTGGGGCAGTCAGAACACACATATTTTACTAAGATCACTGCACTTTCTCCTGTGGGCACGGTTCATGGTTACAATTAATTACAAACTCCGAAACAATGACAACAGTATTATCAAAAGTCACCGATCACAGCTCACTCTAAGAAATAACAATGAAAAAGTGTGAAATACTGCGAGAATCACCAAACTGACACAGAGACCCAGAGTGTGCAAATGCTACTGGAAAGATGACGGACACCCTCAGTGCAGGGCTGCCGCAGAACTTCAGTTTCCAAAAACTGAATTTGCAGGTACAATAAAACACGGTCTACTTGTATGCTAAAGTATCGACAATGGGCATTTTGTCAAACAGTTTAAGAAAAGAGAAGTTCTTTGTACTGCAATTGTAATTTTTCTCCAAGTCTGAGATTGTTTCAAAACAAAAGTAAACAAAAATACAAACAGAGACACACAAACATACATATATACAGGGAGTCTTCACTTTTGCAACTAGTGTTAACTGAAATTTGCGTACATCAGAATCCTGACTTCATAAGTGCACAACTCCAGAACAGGCATGGCAGTTTGCTACAGTGTGGAAATTGAGAGTTTTTTAAAAATATAAAAAATTTTAACAAGATTTTGTACACTTAATTTCTACACTGAAGTATTTTCTACCTAATTTTATACAGAAATGTCACACACATAAAACTGTTAATAAAATCAGAGGTTTCAAAAACAAAGAAAAATGTTCTATTTCTTAAACTAGAGTAATGTTTTATTATTATTCTTCAGAATTTAGTTAAAAAGTAGTCTTTTCAAACCATTCAAAATTTTATAAATGACAATTAAAATTAACCTTAAAACCTTGCACTGGCTCTGGAAAAGACACTTCCATTTGGGAATGATATCTCTGTCCAAAGATTCCTTTTCCCTTTTAACTACTATTTCCATCATTAATGGCAAGATCATACAATTCTTCCTTCAGTGTTTGGAAGAAATGATCATGAAGATACTAAATGAAAACTGCAAGGTCCAAATCAGAGTATGTTGTGTCTATAAAAGGAGAAGCCAAAAGAATATATATATAATCATTTGTGAAGACACAGAAGTTATCCAAAAGAATACATTTAGAAACTAAGGAAGGGACATGGATGGCTGGCAGACAGAGACTGGACGGACACTTTTACTGTTATCCTTCTGTTCTTCTACACTGTCCTGTGGGACTTTCCTAGTGGTCCAGTGGTCCAGAATATGCCACCCAGTAGGGGATACAGGTTCAATCCCTGGTCTGGGGAGGTTCCACAGGGCAGCTAAGCCTGTGTGCCAGAACTAACGAAGCCCTCGAGCCCATGCTCTGCAACAAGAGGAGCCGCCACAGAGAGGGGCCCGCGTCCCACAGCTGAAGAGCAGCCCCAGATAGTAATCCCCACTTGCTGCAACTGGAGAAAGCCTGTACATGGTGAAGACCTCATACTGCCGTATATACATAAGTAAATTCTTAAATGTGTTAAGTAGGTAAGTAAATAAATTATACTTTGTGAAGAAAATATACTCAGAAAAAAAAAGGTCCGATTAAAAAAAAAAAAAAACAACACTTCAGACTAAGCAGATAGAACAAACTAAGCAAACTCACGCCATTGACTAGTAACTTTTTCAAATGAAATAATAATAAAAAATCAATTTTTACACTAAGGCTGTCAAAAACTACATATATTTCAAATAATTTCATGTGATAAGGCCAACTTAAAGGCAAATTTTATCGAAAATAGAACTGGAATCTTCATTTAACTTCAAAAGCTAAGAAAGAAACTTTCAGATTTTTCCTAATTTATGTCTTAACATTTCAAAGACAGCATCCTTGAAGTTTAATACATGTTCTTGCCAATGTACACTCAGAAATATAACCAATCACATTTTCACGACATCTGTGTCTTTACACAGATGACGTGATTCAGAAAAATTACAATTGTCAGAGAGAGATTATTGGAGTTGTTCAAGTTATCAAACTAGACACTTAACAAGTCTCTGTCTGGAATCTGGGGCCCACTGATCAATCCCCATACCACGCTTTCCCCAATCCATGCATGAGGTAGTTTAAAAACATCAGAAACAAGCTTACAGAACACTTACTGACACTAAACCCAACCCTTCAAATCCAGCAGTGTGCAAGGCTTCACTCTCTGCATGTACTATGGATTAAGATAAAATGCCAGATATTAAATATGCAGGTTGGTTACCCAACTCCTTAGTTTTCATTGTTTCTAATCCACTATTTTTTGAAAGCCAATATATGAACATAGTTAGGCACTAGGTGATACAGAGAAGAAAGTGTCCCTGGCATGACCCAAGTATTGTGATCACAGTCAAACAAAACCATGAGAGAAATGTGTTAAATGTCTACAAAAGGTGTAGCCCTAAGATACAGGAAGAACGTAAAGAGTATTCTGGAAAAGAATGAAAGAAGTCGTCAATAGATCAGCTGAATAAAATCAATTGGTACAGCAATAAAACAGATTCAGGTTCTAGAGACGACCCTGTTGAGAACACTTACAAAGGTTATCTTTTGTTTGGAAAGGCTATGGCCGAGCAATTACGAGTTACAAGGAAAGAAGTTCCCAAGGACTTCAGTGCCCCAACCAAAACCTTATGAATCATTAAAAAAAAAAAAAAAAATGCTAGCACAGAACACAACCTCGGAATGTGCAAGAAAGGTTCCAACCAACATTATTTGGAATGACACAACTACAATTCTACTGGGCAAGTACCTTTCAATGCAAGGAAAGAAACTGAAGAAATAAATAAAAGAAATTAACTAATATATAAATATCTTACAGACTCAAATCCTTAGTACCAGTATTTATGATGCTTTACATATTTATATATTTGTAACGTAAAACAATTCTGACTATTAGCGTAAAATATCAGCCCTATAATTTCAATTTAAAACAGAATTAACAGCTAACCTAGACTTGTAATTTTAATTTGAATTTCACTATAAATAGTACTGAAACTTAAGATATTAATATGTACCATGCTTGTAAGTTTATTAAATGTTTTAAGATTTACCATAACATTTGTGAAGGTTTGTCTGAAAACTGAACTACTTACCAAATAGTGACTATATTAAGTTATTTAAACAGTTTTTTAAAGTTTTAAATATGTATGTAAAAGGGATGCAATATAGTTTAAGTCTCCTTTTAAAATGATTCCCTAAACTTACTATATGTATCTAAAAAGATTTGTTAAGTTGAACTTTAAAATTTAAGGGAAATTTGGGGTTTAAAATGTAACTTTGATAAACTACATACTAATTCTTTAAAACCAAAGGAGCTTCCAAATAATTATTTCTGTTTAGAAAAACCCACCTTCAAGGATACAAAATCCTACTTAACTCTTATTAATCCTTCAGTATCTACGTAAAATTCTTCCTTTTCCATGAAGTCTTTCCTCTTTTTCCTTTTACCCTATACTAGGCAAAAAGAAAATAAATGTGTCTCTATCATTCAAACTGCTAATTTATTCTATTCTAGTGGCATAACTTTATGAAAACTCTTCTTTCAGGAATCCACATCGCCTATCCAAGGGTCACACGCACTTTCAGAACAGGGACTGTGCTTTATACTGCTCTCAACCTCTAGAAACATCTTACACAAGGCAACGCTAGCACACAGTAACTATTGGCGGTGGATGAACTGAATTCTAACAATCTTCCATGCCTTTCCAAATGGACCATTACCTCTGTTATGTCCCAATGGTGTGAAAACTGATCCAAGTCAGTGAGGTAAAGTAGCACGGGAGAAAGCTGCGTCTGGATGACATGGGGCACTCCTCAAAGGCTCTGAAGCCAAGTCAGTTCCTCTTTTGAAAACCCTAATTTGAGTATAAAGAAATCCAATTTAAAATAAATCACAAAGCAAGTAACATTCTTAAGTAATTTTTAAAAAATAGACATGTATCTTCAAGTTAAATTCTTCAAGCTAACAAGCTATTTTCTCTGAATTTCTGTACTTTATGTATTATTTTAAAAAATGAAATGCCAGCGATGTAGTAAAATTCATATAATTATGTACACAAAGATTTGACCTGAATCAAATGTGTAATACATCAAGAAACAATATTATATCCCTTAAACTGAGGGCTTTGCCACCTTTATACTTAAATAAGTGTGAAAGACATAATCATTCTAATTAATGTCAGGTTTAAAAAAGCAAATGAACAAGAAAAACAATATGCTCCTTCATACATAGACCAAACTCTGTATTCTTACATAATAGCCTTTCAAGTGTCTTAAAACTATTCCATCCCCCCTAAGTCTATTTCTTCAACAATTACTGTGTACTTCCTTCTACCTATTCCATATAATAAGATTTCTGATTCTCTTACCACCTCTATTACACCTAGTCTGACCTATACAAACAACTTGCCCAAGTCCCTCCTGAAAGACAGCTCTTAGAATGATCAGAATACGAGCACAATGTGGTCTGACCCTAGCTACCTGCTTTGATGTTTTCAGATCACTGTACTTCCATGAACATGCCCTAAAGAGCCATCATCTAGTTGGGAAGCCATATCACACTCCTGGCTGATTCCTAATGAGTTTCCTAAAACCACTAAACCCTTTGACAGGTACTACTAATTAAAACATAAAGCCCTCACATCCATCTCAAACGCATACATCCAAAACTATCAAACAAACATGTACAAGTCTACTTGTTACTTGTTTCTTTTATATAATATTTATCTTGCTACATTCAGCTCCTTATCAGAACTTTTCAAGCTCTTTTTGGATTCTGACAACATATTTCAATAAGTCTCTTAATTTTAAGTCTTCAGAAAATTTCAAACACTGTCATCTTTATCATCCAGTTACAAAACAAAACTACCAAAGACAGTATGATCATTTAAAACAACAGTAATAATACTTACTAATCTAACACATCAAGACTCATTTTACTAATTTTTCTCTGACATCAATGGAAAGCAAAATATGGCTAATTAAAATGTGATGTTTTTCCTAACACACCGAACATGTTAAACATGCTTAAAATGGATATTCTGTTCCCCATCTTATTAAGCTATGCAGTGAGGTCCAAAACTTAGACCCAAACAGGTAAGACAGTAAATCTCAGGAGAATTTTCATACTAGGTTCTTTTCCTTTCCTTAACTTGGTGGATCAGGGCAGTTACCTGTAAGTGTTGAAAATAAGAAGCTGAAATAGTCCTCATTACTGATGTTTAACTGATCACTTCCATTCCATTCTTTCACTGAAGACTTCCATCCAGAAAATGATGATCTACAATAAACAATGGAGACCTAGTACTAGAAGTGACCAAATTGAAGACTCAGGAATAAAGCACAGAATATATGACTATTCTTTATGGAATACAAGTATAATTTAAGAGCTCAGTCAAAAATCCGTAGCATGTATCATCTTTACATGTAAGGGGGTTCAAGTATCGTAATATGGAAAACATAATTTCTAACATATGTTTATGTAAAGTTTCCTTGAAAAGCATAACCAGCCCACTTATATGGTACAACTGGAAAATTTTTCCACACCACTCAAAACTCAGTTTCAAGGAGCCAAGGTGAAGTTCTGCTTTTCAGTAGTAGGTTCAGCTGCTATGTATTTACTACCTCATCTTCATTTAAAAAAAAAAAGTCTTACCTTGTTTATATGAATGAGCTAAGTTTAAACAAGCTCCTGCTTCCTACCTAAACCAAAGCATCTTAACTAGGTAAAGAATACTTCAATTTAAAGCCACTCTGCAATAACTATGCACTCCTATACTTTGCGAGGCTTTATAACTAGTCTATGTCACAATACTGCAGCTAAAGTATTGGTAGTGGACTTAAGGGAATAGCTAAACATAAAGCAGCTTCTCATTAAATGAAGATTATCTGGTTCCTGCTATGAGATCAGTTTCCAGTGATACCTTTAAAAACTCTCCTCAAGGTAAGACTAAGAAGGAATACAGCAAATGTCAGCCATGAATACAGCAAAAAAACAAAAAGCTGAGAATAATCAGATCCAAAAAGCTATCTTTTTGGATAGCTTTTTGTGACAAATTTTTTTTTTGGGACAAACTTTTATAATAGAAATCTGAATAAATGTCAAGACAAAATAAGGAGTTTCTAATTCAATGAGAAGCACTTTTTTTTTTTAACCACTGAAACAACTGTATTTATTAACATTCTTAAAAGTTGGGGAGTTAAAAATAATGGCAACATTTTTCTGAATCACTTCTACTTAAAGGACTTCTCTTTGCTTAAAGGGCTATGGGAGAGAATATCACAAGCTAAGAGGTTATAAAAAGTCAGAGATGCTCAATGGAAATGAGTACAAAATGGGTGTTTAGAAAAGAAGCTAATATCCTCTTATACCCAGTGAACACTGTGCTGTCCAGTGGCTAAAAAGAGTAGCAAATCCATTTAAAAATCTAGTTTGGACAAAAGACAAGCAATGTATCACTCTGTCCTTAAAACTACAATGACCACACATACTGGCCACACCAGAACAGTTCTGAGACTAGAAGGGATGCTATATCAATTATGCTTGGACAACAGAAGCAAACCAGACCTGCTCCTGGCAGGCCAGCTCACATATTCACCCTGCTTCAAAACCAGGCTGAATTTCTCAGTAATTTCTCCCTTCTCTGGTATTTTTATCTAACAGCATAGACTACGTTTCCACATGCATGTCTCATGTTCCCCAAACCAGCTGTAAATGAACTAGGGGCAGAGAGGGTAAGAAGAGTAACGGTCAGCAGAACACCACAGGTAGATGGAGAGGAAAAACTCAAAAAACCTCTAAGTGAATAGTGAAAAAGGCAGGAACAGCAATTCTAAGTACAGTTTTTAAGACAAACTAAACACCAACAACTCTAAGTTGATGGGTTTTTCACACACTGAACAAACGGAGATGGTCTGGTGGTGACCTGCTCTCCGATGAACTTCCCCTGCTGAAGACAACAGTGTCAGAACGCTAACACCCAGAGTGAACTAGACCGCAGAGCCCAATTAATATAGCAGATGAGAATCAGAAATTATTGAAGGAATATTTCAGGAAAAGGAGCCTGCCAACAGTCCTTGGCACAGACGGAGCTGAGGAGTGGGATGCCTCAGGTGAACGGTGCAGGTGGGAGACAGTGAGAAAGCTAGCTGGTTTACCGTCACCATCAAGGACGGAGGGGAAAACCAAAGACGTTAAATAACCCAGGTGATGTCTAAGGAACGGTATTCCTTAGAAGAACATCATTCCTTAAGAATAACCGAACATTATTCTTCAATTCTAAATCTAGGAAAAGTGATGCAATGATAATACCACTGGCCTGGGAAAGTTGAAAAGGCCCCATCTTGTTTTAATTTTTAAAGAGATTAGTTTGAATAGGGACAATACATCTACAGAAAGAGAAGTCTACTAAGACTCTGTGCAAATGCTAAAAGGCAAAGTTTAACTTGGTACACTTTTAACTACATGACAACTTGCTTTTGATGATTATAAACTTCTATTACCATTACTTGTAAATTAATATTTTCTCAGTACTCACCACAAACCCACAAAAAAATGTAAAAAAAGACTTGTGAAAAAATCCTTGACCAAAGTTATTGAGCACAAGTCAATCGTAATTAATGCCAAAAAAGATACTAAATACAAGTTCTAAAGAGAATTAATTTTAAGAGGTGTTCAAAAGTCACTTTTAAATGAATGCCAAAACAGATCCTCCACAAGTTCTATCATGGGAAATGAGTGCCCTCTACTGGAAGTTAACAGTCATAAAACCACTTAAGTTAAATTGTATTTCTTAAAGACCTGGCATTTAGTACTGAACTAGACAAAGAGGGGTTTCATATATAGACAACATATTGCAAACAGCTCTCTTTTGCTAAAAGGAAAAAGTAATTATCAGTTATGAAGCACAATTTGGGCGACAACATTCAAACATACGTCTTATCCTGGTACGAAGAGACTGGCAAACAAAGCTAAAGAAAGTCTACTAATAAAGCGAGCCACTCCTGTTTAATTGGGGCAGAGGGTCTGCACAAGAAGCCACAAAGAAGCTAGTTTTTAAATTTTTCAGCTACAGCCCAGATTCAACTCCTGCCTAAAACTGTATCAGACCCTGGCCTTGAGCCACAATCAGTAACAAATGGCTGAATATGAAAGTACTATGCCTGATACAAACATTACATTTTAAAGGATACTTTGAACACTAGCAACATGAAACATTATTAGTTTTAAGACCTTTGAGAGTAAAACACCATAGTCACATTCTGGAAAGTAGCTCCTTGAAAAATTAAACAGAAAATTAACATATGATTCAGCAATTCTACTTCTGGGTATACAGCCAAAAGAATTAAAAGGATTCAAACAGGTGTCTGCACACCAATGTTTATAGCTGCATTATTTGTAACAGCCAAAAGGCAGAACAACCGAGTATCCATTAACAGATGAATATATCAAAATCATGAAGACAAAATAGTGGTAAACAAGGGCTGGGAGAAGGGGAAATAATCAGTACAGAGTTTCAGTCTGCAACGATGACAGTGCTGGAGATGAATAGTGGTAGCAGTCGCACAACAGTGTGAATGTACTTAATGCCCCAAACAATTCTCACTGTATACCTAAAACTGGTTGAAATGGGAAGTTTTAGGTTATGTATATTTTGCCACACACACACACACCCACCCACCCACCCACAGATATTTTAATGATTCCCTGTCTGAGTCCGCAAGCTTTTATTTCACCACCTACATTGAACTGAGCTCCCTTCCAAAAAGAAAGACCTGTATTACAATTTCATAACACCAGAAGTTTTAAAACACAGCACTCTCATCCGTCACTGAATCCTTACTATGGCTACACACTTCTGATAATCTTAACCCTTGTTTCAATGCACCTACACAAATCACTGTATGTTTCTACCTGATGGTTCAGCGGTAAAGAATCCACCTGTGGTGTAGCAGAACAAGAGTTCAATCCCTGGGTCAGGAGGATCCCCTGGAAAAAGAAACAGCAACCCACTCCAGTATCCTTGCCTGGAAAATCCCATGGGCAGAGGCGCCTGGTGGACTACAGCCCATGGACTTAGTGACTGCAACCATGACAATGCAAACCGCTAAGCAAACCACCTGGAACAGTCTTGCCCCAGTGACCTTCCTCTTACCCAGTATCATCAACAGTTTTAACTGCTGTTTTAAGAGCAAATGAAGGGAGGGGCGGCATTTTAAAAAGTCAGTTCATAAACTGCCAGTGACAGGGGAAGGGTGAGGGAGAAGATTATACACTTGAAATACAGCTCACTTTAGCATGCTACCTCATGTGCAGTATCCCGATAAGCATGGCAGCCAAATTTGCACTGAGTCTTCCCATAATACAGCAGCAGCTTAACCGAGAAAGCAAGTCAGCAGGCAGACTGGGTAGAAAATACACAAGCTGGACCAAAAGCTGCTGAGACTCTGCTGACAGAACCACCACTGTGCCTTCTTGTGGATCTAGTGAGGCAGGAAGACAAGTTAAATTTTAAAAGATATACAAACAAGAATTAATAAAGCAGACTGACCATTTTCACTGTGCTATGTTGAATTCTAACATATCAACTACATGAAAAAAAATATATATATGTATGGCTTAAGGTACTGCCTAGAGTAAGACTAAATACAATCATTATTTAAAGATAACATTTAACACTCGATTTCATAATATTCAAATGTGTTATCTGAAATAATAACTGATGGAGTTAAAGGTATTAGAAACAAAGCAAAACAGTAAAAAAAAAAAAAAAAAAAAACAAGCACTTTTGCCAAACAGGGACAATTATAATATCAACCTAATCCGGCCCCATCACTTCATGGCTAATAGATGGGGAAACAGTGGAAACAGTGGCTGACTTTATTTTTCTGGGCTCCAAAGTCACTGCAGATGGTGACTGCAGCCATGAAATTAAAAGATGCTTACTCCTTGGAAGGAAAGTTAGGACCAACTCAGATAGCATATTAAAAAGCAGAGACATTACTTTGTCAACAAAGGTCTGTCTAGTCAAGGCTATGGTTTTTCCAGTGGTCATGTATGGATGTGAGAGTTAGACTGTGAAGAAAGCTGAACGCAGAACAATTGATGCTTTTGAACTGTGGTGTTGGAGAAGACTCTTAAGAGTCCCTTGGACTGCAAGGAGATCCAACCTGTCCACCCTAAAGGAGATCAGTCCTGGGTGTTCATTGGAAGGACTGATGCTGAAGCTGAAACTCCAATACTTTGGCCACCTGATGCAAAGAGTTGACTCGTTGGAAAAGATCCCGATGCTGGGAAAGATTGAAGGCAGGAGCAGAAGGGGACAACAGAGGATGAGATGCTTGGATGGCATCACCGACTTCATGGACATGGGTTTAGTTGGGCTCCAGGAGTTGGTGATGGACAGGGAGGTCTGGCATGCTGCAGTTCATGGGGTTGCAAAGAGTTGGACACGACTGAGCAACTAAACTGAGCAACTAAACTGAACTGAATTTAAAACCAAAGACTTATCTGAGTATACACACACACTCCTATATATAAGCAATACTGAAAAATACAGATTTTTAAATACCACACACAAAAGGTAGACACAAACCAACGTTTGTCATTTAATAAATGGGTAAATATAAAGTGGTGTATATTCAACAATGGAATGTTACTCAGCATTAAAAAGAAATACAGTACTCGTATATGCTCGTAAATCCTAAGAACAGTATGCCAAGTGACGGAAGCCATACTGAGAAGATCCACATCACACAATGTCATCTGTGAGAAATGATGAAAAAAGGCAAATACAGAGAGAAAGAAATGGTGAGCAGTGGTTGTCAGGAGCTGAGGTAGGAAGAAATGAGGAAATAGGGATGGACTACTAATGGTAGAGTTTCTTTTTGAGGTGATAAAAATATTCTGGAATAAGATAATAGTGACTATCGCACAATCTTGGGAATATGATAAAAATTAATGAATTGCACAGTGTAAAATGGCCAATTTTATGGTATATAAACTGTGTCCTAATAATAAATACTAATTATACATATGCATATATGTATATTTTTATTGATATTTTTGCTAAAAGAATGAAAAGGTTTCAGGGGTGAGTGAAAGCCGTACAAGATCTCAATAACGATTAAATAAGTAAAATTTGCCATCAAAGTTTCAAAAGAATTCTATAAAAATACCTGATCAGTTTTGAATTTGTGAATTTCGTGGCTTAAAAGATAATTTAAGATCTGAAGAAACATCTCCAACCTTTAGTTTTCTTAAACTATTGTATTAAGTAATACTATTGAAAATGAATTTACTGTTTGATATTTTATTCATTTTACCATGGTACAATTAATGTATAATTTGAAGGAAAAGTAAAACCTAAAGATCTCCCCTTTGAAACATTGTTCTTAAGTCGGGGTAGACCGATTATTACATACACAGGTAAACAACACTCTTACCATAGATTCGGAGAGCAGTAACTTGTAAACTTTTGAGTAGCTCTTTATTTGCTCGGGCTGCAGCAGTATGGATAATGTCAATAAACTGTGTTGAAAGCTCAGGATTTCGGGAGCCGAGATGTGCAAGCTGCAGTGGTAAACCAGCCAACCAACGTGATAACACTTTACTACGGTATCTAAGGCCATCAAAGAAAAGGGAAATACACCACATTTATTTAAACATTTGAGAGCCTATAAGATGACTGGCATACTATATTCATCTATAGTATTCTCTAAGGTTTTACCCACTGTATTTTAAAAGTTTATGTAGTTTGGGGCACTATGTACATTGTAATTTTATCTTAAAGGACACCGGCTCTACTTAGCTTGTGAACTATTTACACTAATTTGTAATGACCGTTTTACTATATTAAGTCATTTATGCATTCAGTATAGGGTGCCCCCACATTAAGTGGCTACAAACTTGGGTTATTTCCATTCTTGCACATACTTGCTCACTCTCTAATGTCTCATCTTGGACACGGCAATCACTTTTGCTGTCCCCCAAGAGTTCAGTGATTTACACACAACCTTTGGAGTCTACCAGACTTGAACTTAAGTCTCAGTCTGGCTGCCCTTTAACAGCATGACACTCACCAACTTATTTAACCTAAGCTTCCTTCTATAAGGCAGAAACCAACAGTACCTACATAAAAGTATGAGAATTACTGAAAAATTAAGAAAAGCACCTGACTCACAGTAAAGACTTGAATATGTTCTAACAACTACCTATGTATGCTGAGGTACCAAAAATCCCGTTATCTTTCACCCAAACATCTCTTCCAGACTATCCCAAGTAAACCTCAAACTCACCACATCTAAGACTGATTCCTGAGTTCTACTCTTCGTGTTGTCTGCATCACCAGACAGCACCAAACCAAGCTGGACACTTTTGCTCTTTAAGATACCGCCATTTAAAAATTTATTGAAACATTTTTGACACCCAGTATTATGTTAGTTTCAGGTATGTATCACATAATAGTCTGACATCTGTACACATTGCAAATGGTCACCATACGTCTAGTAACCACCTGTCCTAATAAAAGTTACTGGTCATATTCTTTATGCTGTATATTATATCCCCATGACTTATTTACTTTATAACTCAGTTTGCACCTTTTAATCTCTTTCACCTATTGTACACCTCTCCTCTTCTACTGCCCTCATTCTTATACCATATGTCCCAATATGTCACTAAGGGCCGGAGGTTAAACCTCCATAATTTTTATGGGAAGCAAAACAAAATTCTGAGGCTGCTACAGGTGGTTCCAATAATTGTCCTTTAGCTGTTAAGCAGACAAGTGGAAATATATGCTCAAAGAGACTTTTACCTTCTCAGTTATGTGTATAAAGGTTACTGAAACTATTATGTATGCCTTTTTATTTAAAAAAAAATAATAATAAAACCAAAAAGGATAAAAAGAAGATTTTCTCCAAAGATTTAATCACCCTATCATCTTATTCATACAGATTACAAAGTAACCTGGTAAGAAAAAGAAAAGCAAAATAACAAAGGAACTGTACCGGATTCTGTAAGATCTCAGTTCTTCTTTTTGATAGCTTTTACTGAAAAACTTCAGTAACAAAGTCGGAACTGGAAGGAGAAGGCCTCTCTGCTGATACAATGTATAAACTGCCTTTATGAGAGACTCTGTAGCCTCTAAGAAACAAGAGAAAACAGCTGCATGTGAGTCAAAATGTTTCTTCACCAGCACCATAATTCTTCTAAAAAGCACAGAAGCACCTTGTTCCTATGAGGAAGCAGATTTTAGCCACAAACTGATGACTACCATCAAAATCCTACATCAATGGCCTAATAAAAAAGTCAAACCAATCGGAGATTACAGTACAAATTTTCCTAAGAGACAACAAACCTAGGAAAGGACAACAAATACCACAATACTAGAAAGGTGGATAAGCCAGGAACCAAACAGCAAAGTTCTGCTTCAATGAAAAGAATTAGTAAGTCACACTAAAAACTGACTTAATGCAACATAACTTCAAGTTACAAGAAAGGTAAAGAGATAAGGATCCACCAATTTCTAGTCAAACTAGATCAGAAAAGTATTTCTTTATCCTTAGGCTCAATGTCATTTCCTATTAATAAAACTTACCTTCTTTCACTCCAACTATGTAATCTAGTAGAAAACCTACCCATCAGCTTCAGAGTGGACCTACCCACCGAAAAGGGGGTGTTCTCAGCCATCAGGGTTCAAGCAGACATTCCTTCATGATTATGCTGGCTACCTTTTATGGCTCGAACGTAAATGACTATGAAATGTTTGACAGGTATGAACTCAAAATTAGATGCTCAACATTAACAGTATGCGTAAGAGCCCCTCTCTTAAGTAAGGACAGAGCATTGACACCCACCTCTGTCTGACTGCATCTGTATTAACCTCCAGGAGACACCAAGCAATCTGTTCAGCTGCTTACTGTTTAGCCTAGACCCATCTTCAAGGGTTTCTGTTACAAATTTCCTTATCCTTTCTATCCAACTGGAATCCTTCTGCAAAGTTGAGGCATTTGCCAGGGAGACCATGATATCAGACAGTGTTAAATTCAGTAAAAGGTGATCTACATTATTCGAGAGAATTGTGCAATGCTTGATGCTAAAAACAAAGACACACATAACTGTTAAGTGTTGTATCTACCATGCCTGTTTCACTTAAACACTTAACTATTCCTCCCAGAATGAACTGTCAAGAAGGTAAGTATATTAAAGCGACTGTAAGCAAACCATTCATTACAGAATCAGAGTTGTTAAGGCATAAATTAAGAATGCATACAGGGATAAGAACACTTGAAAACTTCAACACACTTTAAGATTTTCATTAAGCAGATATTTATATTAGGATGAAACTCACGACAGACCTTGATTCTGCTTCTAACTAATTTTGACTTGACAGAATCACTAATTTCTCCTGGCCACAATTTCCTTATATGTGAAACAGGAGACTGGTCTAGATAAGCCCAATTCTGAAACAATTTAATTTTATGACTCACATATTACAATCACTTTTTCTAACAGATTATCTTAAGAAAAACAAAATTTGCAACTTAGGATAAAAACCACTAGATATATAAACACTATATAAACACAGTGTAGATTTCAGGCTACACTGCATTCAACAGCAGAGCCTATTTATTCTCATGTTCAGAAACATGTAAAGTTGATTAAACTAAAAAAATACCTGAAACTAATTTATTTTAAAAGAAAGTTAACCCTGGATTAGGCATGAGAAAGGACACAGTCGTAAGGAACCACAAATACAAGGGGAGGGAAATTTTTAATATTTGGTGTTATTAGGGTATCAAATGTAGGGTTAGGAATGACAAATGGGACCAGATCACAAAGAGTTGAAAACTAAGGACACTAAAATCAATTCTGCAAGCACAGGAGTAACATAGTTGAAAAGTTCTTTCATTTCTGCTGATGAAAAAGAAAATATCAGTTACAAGACTCTAAACAAAGAAGTAGTTGTATGTCTACTTGAGCAATACAGGCAAGACGTGACAAGCTCAAGAAACAATGCTGGTACAGACTAGGAGAAAGGGGGATGTATAGCAAGAATAAAAATTAGCTGGATTTGAAGTCTGCTTAAATGCATACATGTATGTGAGCTTTTAGCTGAGCTGGTAAAGAATCCGCCTGCAATGCTGGAGACCCCAGTTCGATTCCTGGGTTGGAAAGATCCTCTGGAGAAGGGGTAGGCCACCCACTTCAGTATTCTTGGGTTTCCCTGGTGCCTCAGTTGGTAAAGAATATGGCCGCATTGTGAGAGCCCTGGGTTCCATCCCTGGGTTGGGAAGATCCCCTGGAGAAGGGCATGGCAACTCACTCCAGTATTCTTGCCTGGAGAATCCCCATAGACAGAGGAGCCTGGTGGCCTACAGTCATGGTGTCGCAGAGAGTCGGGACCTGGCTGAGTGAGTGAGTAAGCACAGCACAGCCCAGCAAAAAACTGGGAATTCTATCACAGAGAGAGAATGAATGAAAACTGGGACAGATGAGTAGCAATCTATACTACAAACCCAAAACTACTGGTAGGTTCTTTGCCCAACTGTTCAGTGCCCAAAACCAAGGCACATTTTATACTAACCAGACCACACAAAAACTCAACTGCATCATTTATTCACCACAGGTAGAGCTTTTGAATATCTACTTACCTATTACTGTCTGGAAGGTGTCAACAGACATTCAAAAGTTGGGAGAATTCACCCTGCTCCTCCAAGAATTTACACAAAATTTTAAAGTCTAAATACACTGACCACCAATTCTATGAGGGAGACAGGAAACTGGGGAAACTCATTTTCAGCAATGATAGAGGAGGAAATTAGAACTGATTCCCGTCTTGAAAATAACTTTAAAAGCTGGATGAAATAGTTTTTAACAACTCAAAAGCATTCAAGAGGTAACAAGGTGATGAACAATTGCTGGGTCCCCAAAATAAAGCAAGATCACAGTACTCAGGTTCCAAGGGCTGTGGAACCAAATACCCAATTCCAACGAAAAGCCTGGAAAACGGAACTAACCTTTCAGAGGCCTTACAGGGAAAAGTCAAACTCCAGAGCCAGACAAACATGGGGACTCTGGTATATTATCCCTACTTCAAGCTGAACCTGTAAGGGCTCCCTGCCAGAGTAACGGTGAACTGGAAGTAAAAAGAGCTCTTACATAAAACAATCCCAGTTATACATCATCTCAGTAGTTAACGCAACAATTTTTCCCAACTAGATCTATAGATTCAACACAATTCCAATCAAAACTCCAGCCAGTTACTTTATAGTTATCAACAAAATGATTTCTGAAGTTTACACACAAAGGCAAACACTAGACTACCCAACACAAGACCAAAGCGGAACAATGTTGGAGGACTCACACCACTCGATTTCAAGGCTTACTGTACTACAGTAATCAAGACAGCACAGAACTGGTGAACGAACAGACAAACATAGGTCAGTGGAAGAGCCCCAAGACAGGCCTACAAGTACAGTCAACTGATGATTTCAGACAAAGGAGCCGAAGCAATCCAAAAGAGAAACAAGTGTCTTTTTCTGCAAACAGTGCTGGAATAACTGGACAGAAACTCTAGAACTGAAAAATAAAAATAAAACAAATTCAACAAATGTATGTTTGAATGAGACAAAGAGAAACAAAAAATTCAGTAAGTGGGTCTTATATACAATCAATTAGTCTTTAAAGGGAAGGAGAAAAATGGCATTAATATTTTAAAGATGAGAATTTTTCAGATGTGTTTAGACACTTCACTCAAGATCTCAGATTTAAGAAGCTCACTGAATTCCAAGGAAAATCAATAAAAAAGAAAACCACACCTGGATACATCATTGTCAAACAGCAGAAAATAAAAGACAAGGAGCAAAGTCTTATGGGGGAGGTGGGGGGGGTGGGGAGGGAAGTAACTTTTATAAAGTAGCAACAGTTCAGACTCATAGAGGACTTCCTAACAGCAGTGGGAACCAACAGAGCGAAGCGTTGCAGTCAGTACGGTCAGTACGCTCAAACAAGAAAACTGCCAAGCTCAAGCACTGTGCTCTGTTAAAACAGTCCTTGGAAATAAAGGAGAATACATATATTCTCCTTCATTTTATATTATATATATATATATATATATATATATATATATATATATATATATATGTATGTATGTATTTGTGTGTGTGTGTGTAAATCCTCTAGCAGCTTCTAAATAAGTCTAAAGAAGAGAGATGAAAAAAATGAAGAGCAAAAAAATAGAATATACAGATAAAACTCAGATGGTGGATACAAGTTCTCCAAAAATATTAATTTTTGCTTGAAAGTTCAAATTTTATCTCTAGCACAGACACTATTTTCCTGAAACTGATAGGCTTATTTTTTTCATTTCTGAGAAAATATCTACAAATACCCAAGTCTGAATAAGCATAGTTAGTCATTTAAATTAAAATCATGTCCATTGCAGAAAATACAAACAGAATGACAAGTGCATTTCCTCGAGACAACCATCATTCTTTGGCATGCAGCCAAAATACTTCAGGCACACTTTCCATTTCACCACACAGAATATTAAAATTACGTGTTTTCAAGGATTGTGACTTAATAAGATTAGTAATTTTTTACTTAATTAAGAACAATTTTAAGTGAAACTGGCATGTTCTTTTAAACTGTGAATGCATAGTGGTGAAGAATACTGTTAACCCTCCATACCGTTCTGCCTCCACATATTCAACCAACTGCAGATGGTGTATCATGTGTATGGATTGTGGCTTTCTGAATCCATAGATGCAGAATGTGTATTTGGAGGGCAACTTGCTTCTGGATCAGTGAAAATACCACGTATGACACTATGTCTTTACACAAAACTCAGACTGTACAACAAGAAGAGTGACCCCTCACATAAACCAAGGACTCCAGTGTAAATGATGTATCACTGAGGTTTGTATTTTACAACAGATACACAACTCTGGTGTGGGACGCTGACGTGAGGGAGGCTGTGCATCCATGGGGGTAGGAGTAGTGTATGAGGACTCCGTACTTTCTGTTCAATTTTAATACGAATCTAAAATTGCTCTAAAAAATGAACTCCATTTAAAAAAAAAAAAGGAATGAAATGCTAGTAGTGCCACAACATGAATAAACCTTAAAGATATCATGCTAAGTGAAGTTAAGCCAGACATAAAACAGTGTTTTCAGTTTCTACTGATACATGGTACCAGAACAGTCAAATTAATAAAGGGGAAAAATGCAATAGTGGTTCCCAGTACCTGGAGGGAGAAGAGCATAGGAAGCTGTTATTTAATGTGTACCGAGTTTCAGACTGGTAACATGAAAAATGTGAAATGTACTTAATGCCACCAATCAGTACACTTTAAAAATGGTTAAAATGCTAATTTTTATGCTATGGACATCTTACCACAATGAAAATAATATCTTTTGTAACTCCACAGTTCAACCCAAGATTAAAAAAAATCTAGACATCAGGTCAAAATTGAAGACCACCAGCTTAGGCCACATTGGCTCCTCTAACTTGAATCTGTGAATTTAATAGATAGCCTCCAAAGGCTATCTGAGAAATATTCAACACGCTTCCTTATGGAAGTTCAAGAGCAGCCTGCGGACCCTCAAAACAAATCACTAGGGAAATTTATGGTAATACTGTCAATCCACTTTTGTTAAAAATGCCACAATTTCACCACCTCAGTGTCTTCATCGTTAACTCCTTTTTCACCTTCTATATCTTAGCACAAATCACTATCTAGGCAGGCAGCCCTCCCTAGGACCTATGCCCCCCATGAAAGAGCAGGACCAGCTCCCTACTATACTGATATATTTTATTACCCTACATTCTTTTTCCTAAGTGCCTTCAACATATTAAGTGCCCAATAAAGTGAATAATGACAGTACACCCATATGCTCTTGAGTAGTTTACTTACATTTAATGGTCTACCAAATTCCAAACATCCTTTTATTTAATCTCATTTTGATGAAAATTACACCTGAAACCTCTTCCTTGACAACATAAAAATCTCATGTAATTATATTCACGCATTGAAGGATATTCTCAACCTTATCCATGGACCTGATTAAAAACTTCTGTGTTAATAAGAAAACTATCTGGAGCAAGTAACAACTCACTTGCTCAAGAAAGTATCTCCATATTTGATTCTCTGTCACCTCCAACTCCAGAAACTCTAAATTAATGGTCCTAAAACATGGTTTTGATCCAACCAATAAGAGTCTTCAATGCCTAAAGGATCAAGGATGAAAGAGAAATGAGAGTCAGAGACAAAAAATGACTTTCAGCATTAAAGTTAGTCATCAGTAGAAACCAATTTGATCCAGGTCTGTCCCATGTCCTCCATTATGCAATTTTATAGCTTTCTCATACCCTATAATATCTCCTTCCATTACTGCAATCATCCCTCACTTCACTTCTGCCTGCTAAAATCACATTCACATTAAAACACTACTCTCCAACACTGCCTTATCTGTTTATCCTAACAAGGATCTGTCTTCTCCTATTAATTCCTATAGCATTTCTTGACTATAAAGTTCTAATGACACTTAAATATGCCTTGTGTGAAAGATGTAGATTCATTTTTCTTCCTGCAAGTTATTGAGCTTTTGTTTCTCAGCCTTAAAACTACCCTTCCACGCTCTTACTTTGTGATCCTGGGGGTGAGTCACATTTTCTCCTTTACAGTTTGCTTCTTGTTAGGCTCTGCCAATAAAGTGCTTGTTTTTGTTTAGACACTAAGCTGTGTCAGAGTCTTCAGCAACCCCGTGGACTACAGCCCGCCAGGCTCCTCTTTCCATGGGATATTCTAGGCAAGAATACTGGAATGGGTAGTCATTTCCTTCTCCAGCAGATCTTACCAACCCAGGGATTGAAATCTGTCCCTGCACTGGCAGGAGGGCTCTCCACCACTGAGCCACCTGGAAGTCAAGGGGTACTTGAGACCAGAAAGCTGGAGGAGGAAAATGCGGCACTTTCTGTTTGCTTCCTAGTCCTATTTTTTGCTTCCTTTTGCCACCAGTGCAACCCAACCACTCTTCAGGCCAGCAGCAGTTCATTCTAGCAGCCAGAGTTGGTTCCAGTCTGTATCTTCCTGACACAGAACCAGTATCACCGTGCCCCTAGAACACCAGCGCCAGCCAGCAGAACCCTCTTCGCTGAGCCCTGTACCCTTACCCCACTGGGCCCCTCTCCTGATCCCAAAGACATTAGTCCCAGCTGAGTGCAAACCCCTTCCTCGAGGCCTGAGTTTGGGCTGCAGCCTTTCTTTCCAGCCACTTGCCTCTTCTCTTTGCTCTCCGGTCAGGAGGCAGTGGTGGCTTCCGACAAGACCTTGCTGTTCCCTTTTGTCTTTCCACTATTAAGTGGAAATGCCTAGTTAACAACCGGTTGTATTAAATTCTCTGTGAAAATCACTGGTATGATTTCCATCTCATGACTAGAGTCTGACACACATTTTTATCAATTTTAAGATTTTGTATTGATTTTTGCAATTTATGAATCACTTAAGAGATCAAAGAATATACCTTAGGGCATCTAATTATCTGTCATAATACTTTACTTACAGTGAGAGACCAAAAAACTTCAGTGAATGAAGTTTCTCTGCCTACAACATACTTATCACTTCTGAGCATATCCTCTGAACTCTGCCCAAAGAGCCTCACTGATTCTCCAAGTAGTTTCTTCCTTTTGATAAGTTTAAGAACCTTCTGACAAAGACTTTAAAATCTGTTCAAGCGTTTGCTCATTTGGGGAATTGCACCTTGAGTATCTGTATCTGCTTGTCAAGTTTTATTTGGTAATTTGTTTTTACGTTTATCTGCTCTTACTTCAGGTAAACATTTCAAATAACTTCCAGGCTTACACTTTTCCAGTGAAACTTCATCCATAATTTGTTCTTTTCACTTATTTTAAAAAAGAGAACTGCTTTTCTTCAATTATCCCTCTTCCATCAGGATACTGATAACAGTTACATTACGCTTCCTTGTGTATATAAATGAGAGCAGAAACTAGTGATGTTATGCTCTCAAAGATTCAGTAATTACACAGTGCCTCTCACAAACAAACTATCCACTCTAAGCAAATTTTTATTAAATTCTTATCTATACAATTTTGATAACTGACACTCATTTAGCACAAAACATTCACTTCACAGATTAAAAATAAAAATAAAAACTAAGTAAAATTGGAAGTCCAGGGCTTAAAGTGACTTGTTTAAGATCAGATACTACAGCTTTTACCTTTACTTCACAGTCTAGATAACAACTACTTGCAGTGTACAAAGTTCAGTGTGAGACTGTTTTCTGAAAATGTCAGGTTAAACAGTGGATGAGAATGACAATATCTTTTATTTGTCCCTTTCCTTTTTTTGCTTGGTTATTTCTTTTAAGGCATATGGAAAATTACTCCTAAAATGGTGTTTGAAATCAGTAAGGTAATTCTTTCAAAGTCATGACTCCTAGTAAAATAAGCACAGATTAGAAAATCTGTAAGAAACAATAACTTAAAATAGCAAATAAGACTTTAAGCAGAAACTTAACAACTTGTCAATATTCACTTACAAATTTACCCTTATAACACACCTTTTGCTAATGATATAATATGTAAATAAATCTTAAAATCTGAATAAACTGTTAGGCCATCCAACTTTCACCCACAGTTCTTTTTGGTGCTTTCATTTTTACATGCATTTCGTCTACTGAAAATGAGAAAAAAAGGGAGAAAGTAAAATTTAATAAAATTCTGATTTTGAACTACTAATGCAATATTTATAAAGTATACAAGAAAATCTTCTACTTAGTGTTCCATTTAAGAGTAACTATATTCTCTAGAAATTCTATTGCTCATTAAAGACATTTAATACCTTCACAAATCAATGTGTTTGTCTAAATTCTTCAGCAGTATTCTTTAATGTATCATGTTCTCCTACCTGAAACACTGATTCCCTACTATCCAGAGGACCAATCATTCCAGTCTGCAGTGGCTGAGGGGTTGCTTGGGATATGGGACATGAGACACTACAATAGCTAGCTCCAGCTCTAGCAAACCTGGAGGCCAAACTCAGACCATAAATCAACAGCTAGCTATTGCAGCATATCTCCTTAGTTACCTTCACTGGGTTTTCCTCTTTTTCTTAACCTAAAAATGTGTCCTTGACAACCTCTGGACTTCTACTAGGTATCTTAAACTTAACATGAATAAACTGAACTCTCCTATGGGCAGTCACATCATCATCTGGACCACAGTACAGGCATCACCCCTGCTCCTCTTTCCTTAACTACATACACCAGCATTCCTGCTGGTTTCACCAGAATCTGGCTGCTTCTCGTCACTTCAACCACCACCTGCCGTTCGACTCCAAGCCACCATCACCTCTCACTTAAGACTGCTGTCTCAGGCTCCCAAAGGCCCTCATGCTTTTCCTCTTGCCCCCCTAAACTTAACTCTCTACACGGCAGCCAGGGTGATCTTTTAAAACACAAATCCTACTTCACAATATTACAGGGAAGGATAAAGGAGATAATATATATAAAGGAAGGACAGGTCATCCATGGGATCAATGATCTCAGTTGGGCCCATTTTGCTAGAGTTGGAGAATGAGGGCATGGGGGTTTTTAACTGTTTTATTTGTAAATCTGGCATATTAAAGTTAAATAAACATAATTTAGATCATGCCACTCCTCTGCTCAAAACCCTCCAATGTCTTTTCACCACACTCAGGTTAAAATTCTAAGTCTTTACCACAGACCACAAGGTACCACATGATGTGGCTACTGTCCGTCATGTCCCCCCTCATCACCCACCATTCTCCCAGGACCTCACTTGCACATGCCTTGCTGCCATTCCTCAAGTATGTCCAATCTGTTCTCACTTCAGGGTTTTGCACTTGCTGTTCCCTGTGCCTAGAAGGGTCTTCCTACAGGTCTTCACAAGACTTGCTCCTTCTCTTCATTCACTGACATGCAAATATTAAGAAGGCATTTCCTGACCACCTAGTTAACAGGTACCTCCCCGCACACTGTTTCATTACATCTTCTCTCTTACCCACTTTCATCTTTCTTCCTAATGATGACATGATGGACATCAGCTATTTGTTTGCCATCTCTCAACCCCACCAGGAGCTAAGTGTTTGCCTTGTCAGTCATGTTTATCTCTGTATTCCCAGAGTCTAGACAGAACCTAACTCACTGCAAAGCAGCACTATTCAAAAGACCTTTCTGCAGTGACAGAGCCATTTTGTTCTTGTATTTGTGCTGTCCAATACAGTAGCCACTGCCACCTGAAGCTACTAAGCATCTAAAATGTGACTACTGTTTACTGAGGAACTGAATTTTAATTAAACAGCCAAATTTATAGGTGCTCAATTAACCTTTGCATCTAACTCTTTCTCACAAATTCTGATCTTCATGGTAAAAACAAAACAATAAGGAAACATTTACACTGAACGCAGCAAGCATTAAAATACAAAGCTAGGACACAACAAAATCTCTATAGTGTATAAAATTATACTACTGACCTAAAGTTAATAATACAGGACTCCAAAAACTGAAGTTAATTAAAAAGTTAACATTACATTGTATTTTAAAACACTGTGTGTTTTAAAAATATTAAATACAGTATACTTTAAATTAAGGATCCTAAGGATACAAAGAGTGTATTACAAATAAACCACCTCAGTCAGGATCTGAGTACTCAACCACTGAAAATAAGATTTAATATTAACTTGAGATTTCTTTCCAAAGATGAAAGATTTCAAATTCCTAAAAAGCTTTAAAATAAAAAATACTTGGGCAAAAATGAAACTTCTCAATTATGCAGCAAATACAAACACACTATATGCGTTTAATAAAACTTAAAAAGTAAGCAGTCAGTTACCCTAAGGTTGCACCCTAATACAGATGCCAATTTATCAACAGAAAACCTACACATTTTGAGAGAAAAGAGCTACAATTCAGCCTGTGGTGCATAATTAGAATTTGAGACCAAGAAATGCCATTTCATTCCTCCTAAAGTTTGAACTTTGACCACTCAATACTTTAAGTACTAAGCTATAACTAAGGTGAATGAGAAAGTGGAACTGACAGCAGGAATGGTAATGAAAAATAAACTAACAGACATTTTAATGTAATCTGGTGTAACATACATATTTATACTTTGTCTGCAAAGTAATAGATTTACCTTATTCAGTTATTATAGTTCAAATCTGCCATGGTAAATTAGAGAACTCTGCCAATGGATGCTTTTAAATACTATTTCAGTTTGAATTTGCACCATACCTGCAACTGCAGCTTACCTACAGTAAAGGTTAACTTTAAGAAATATTTTCCGATTTATATCCTTTATCAAGAAAATAGAGAGAGACTGAGTAACTCTCTTAGTAAATGTCACATTGCACTTGAAAAGATGTGGGTTATTTTCAAATATCTTTTTATGTTGGTTTCTAACGTAATTCCACTGTGATAAGAGAACAGACCCTGTGTGATTTCAATACCTTTAAGACCATGAAATTTTTGCACGTTGTTTTATGTCCTTGGATAAGTTCCAGAGTCTCCCAATTTACAGTCTATGGGAACTTGAATAGAATTTGTGTCCTACTGTTGTGTAAAAATTGTATAAATCTTAATTATATTGAATTGGTTCATAGTGTTTTTCAGGTCTAGTATATCATTCTATTTCTCTACATATTCATTCTATTAATTTTTGAGAGTTTGATACTAAAACTCCAACTAAAAATCTTAATTTATCTCCTTAAAAAATAATTGTAATATACAGTGTATTTTCCAAGTCTCCTGTAAATGTGTTATCATACTTTCAGAATTTAAAAAATTGAAATTAAAAAACTACTATGTATGAAGTAAATAAACCCCAAGGATGTATTGTACAGCACAGAAAAAATAGTCATTATTTCATAATAAAATGAAGTATAATCTGTAAAAATACTGATTCACTGTATTGTATAACTGAAACAAATGTAACATTATAAATCGGCTATGTGCTCATGCATACTCAGTCTCTTCCATCGCGTCTGACTCTTTGCCACCCTATGGACTACAGAACACCAGCTCTTCTTTCCATGGGACTCTCCAGGCAAGAATACTGGAGTGGGTTGCCCTGCCCTCCTCCAGGGGATCTTCCCGACCCAGGGATTGAACCCAAGCCTCCCGTGTCTCCTGCATTGTAGGCGGATTCTTTACTGCTGAACCACCAGGGGAGTAAATCAACTATATTTCAATATAAATACCCTCCTCAAAAGAGAGACTGAGTAGGAAGATAAAGATCAGAGAATCTTAAGTGATACATCAGCCAAGAACCCTGATTTAAACAAAGAAGCTCAATTATATATTATGGCAATCAAGGAAATATGAACACTAGATCTTTGATAATATTAAGGAATCGTGGATAATGATAAAGGAATTTAAATTATTTTTTTAAAAGACTCACTGCCTTTTAAGAAAACATGCTGAAACATTTATGGATGAAATGATGGTATAAGATGATTTGCTTTGCTTTGGTTTAGGATTTGCTTCAACCATCTGTATGAAGGGTTGGGGGGTGAGGTGGGTCGAGCAGAAATAGAAAAAGCTTGTCCTTGAGCTGAAAACTTGGAGCTGGAGGATAAGAGAATATGGAGATTTGTGTTCTATTTTTTGTGTGTGAAATTTTCTACACTATAATCTTTAAAAAAAGAAAAAAAGAAAAAACTAGTAGAGCCATTTTTTTTTTTTTAAATGCAAGTAGGTCATAAGAGAGTAAGAAGATTTCCAATAATGAATAAACAACCTGCAAATAGCTATATATTATGGTTATCCTACTGGAAATTTTAATATAAATAAATTCACTTATTTGGGAAAGTTTCTTTCAGGTTATATGTTGTATTTGGAAAATATAACAGCCATACCCAGGGGCAAGTGACAAGACTCATCTGCACACCTGGGTCTTCACTGCCAGTGCCTGTGACACTTGACTATTTTACCATTTCCACGTTACCATTCTCAGAATATAAGGCAAATCTTGCCTGAATCACTGTCACTGACCCGAGAGGGTCCTAGCCCAGAGTCTTAAGGAAGGTCTTCCTCCAGAAATTAGACACGGTCCTTGTGTAGTTCTGTCCTCTAGAATCTTTCTCCCAAGTAACATAAGAACAAGAGGAGAAAGGCAGAGATGATCTGGATTTCTTGAGCCATCTGGGTGGATCAAGTTTTTTATTTCTTTTCTCTGCACAAAGTCCCTCACCTGTGACAAGCTTCAGCATTAGGTCCTGGTGACACAGTCCCCTGCGGGGGGAGATAGAGAAGTAAGGAGACAGGTAGTAGTAAGTAGCTTCTTAATCTGACTAAGATCAATTTAATTTGAAAGAGGAAGTAGCTTTACAGCAATCCTTTTTCTCATCATTGCCAGATTACCTCATTGCTTTAAAAGAAAATGAATTCCTCCATCTCAAGTGTTTGGCAAACAATAGTCAGCAGATTTGTGTAAAAAAAAAAGTATACATAGTCAATTAGGGGTCGATTACAAATTTCTATTTGGGGAGTCTCCAAATTGGGAACCTGAGAGTAGAGTAGAAAAAAGATTTTTCCCTTTGAATACTTCATGCTTTTAAAATTTTGAGCCATGTGAATGTATTGCTTTATGTAAATAATTAGTTAACTTATTAAAAATAAAGATTAAATAAATAAATAAAAATAAAGATAAAAATGGAGATCATAATGCCTAAAAAGAGATTAAGATCACAGGGCCATTTGCTTCTAATGTAAAAACTAATACAAATCACTCTGTTAAGAATCAAAAGGCTATTATAATTAAATGACACATAATATCAGATTTTCTTTTGCAAAATAGGCCCTTATGGGCAAAGTTGGTGAATTCTGAATAAAATCTCTAAGTTAGATAACAGTATTGTATCAATATTAATTTCCTGACTTTAGTAATAGTACTGTGGTCATATAAAAGTTTTTTTAAGAAACACACTTCAAAACATTAGGGGTAAAGTGGTGTCATATCTGCAACTTTCTCTGAAAGAGTGGGGATGAGATATATAGAGAAAGACAGAGAGAAAATAATAATAATAAAGTAGACTCGATAAAATGTTGATATTTACTGGCAAAGAGGGGGAGCGCCTGGAACTCTCATACACTAATGGCAGAAGTAAAAAAATTATGACTATTTTTGAAACCAGGCAATGCTTTAATAATGTTAAACATAGACTTATCATATGGCCTAGCAATTACAGTCCTAGGTATTTACCCTAGAGAAATTAAAACATAGAGATCCAAAACATGTGTCTAAGAATGTTCATATCAACTTTATTCATAATAGCCCAAAGTGCAAACAATCTCCATGTTCATCAATAGGAGAGTGAATCACATTCATCAATAGGAGATGAATAAACAAATATTTATCAACAGGAGAGTGAATAAACAAATGTATTCTCACACAAATGTTTGACAAACATTATTTTCACAAACAAATGTATCCACCTGCAAAGTGGGAGACCTGGGTTCAGTATAGAAAAGGTGACATAAAATTGTGCTAATTCATTTTACTGTCATTGGTGAAACAAGTGTTATTCAAGCCTTTTGATGTGGCAGAAATATTTTAAGACAACCCCTTCTATTCTTTGAGCAGGAAATAAAATCTAGCAAACTGTGTAGCCAGTAACCTTAGGGATGGTACTTGAGGCTTGATCTCTAAAAGATGTTGAGTCCAAAAGTTGAACCTAAATCTGCCTGTATTGTTCTGCCTTGAGTGAATCTTTCATGCAGGCTGTGATCAGTGCATTTAAAAGAGCAGAGATCTGAATTTTATTGAGATTTACCTTATGTTTTATTATTGTGGGCTTGCCAGGTGGCACTAGTGGTAAAGAACCCACCTGCCAATGCAGGTGATGTAAGAGGTGCTGATTGGATTTCTGGGTCAGGAAGATCGAGGAGGGTGTGGCAACCCACTCCAGTATTCTTGCCTGGAGAATCCTATAAACAGATGAACCTGGTGGGCTACAGTCCGTAGAGTCGCAAAGAGTCGGACACAACTGAAGCAACTTAGCATGCACGCATGTTTTATTAATAATGAATTTCTGTTTAGTAAATGTTTCATAGTTATGTGCCAGACTTGCTTTCCTTATAACATGGTGGCAAGGTTAAGGAGGCATCGTTAGTCTTCATCCACTCTAATTAATAAAAGCTACATGAATCTACCAAAAAGAACCTTATAACTGTGCTTGAAAAGTTGGCTTAGGGTAGCTCTTTATAGGGTGTTTGGGGGAACACTAAACCCCAAGATGCTCATTTGAAGATAGAAGACCTGCAAAAAAAAGAGAGAGAGAGAGAGAGAGAAGAGAAAGAAGACTTGCATGATTAAATAAACATAGGAAATGCTGCATAGGCGAATATTTTATTTTTTTTTAATTCAGTCCACCATTTACCAAAGTTATTGATTAAAGATTTTAAAATTTCATAAGAATAACATTTTGTGGAATATATATTTAGCAAAGAATTCTCCAGTGCTCTGGTGAAAATTTTAGCTGTGAAGGGGAACACAGGGATAGAGAGGCAAATTAATTTGGCATTCTTGACTTCAAACTTACATTAACCACATTTGTTTCCACTATTAAATGTAAAGAATTTGATGGATTTAACAACAGTCATCAAGGATAGTCAAAAGGTAACTTCCTCAGTGGTCTGGTGCAGCCAAAAATCAACTGGAGAATATACCTCAGGTGCCCACTGCAACTCGAGAAAAACCATGAGGCTTCCCCCTCGCTACGAGATGAACCCCAATTCCCCAGCATTCCGTGAAGACCAATTCCGTGTTCCCCATCAAACAAGAAAGGAGCCTTGACTTCCTTGATGGAACTCCAGAGAGGCCCCAAGAACACTGTCGCAAGTCTAGAGGGACCTGAGGTCACCGCAATCACACAAAAGAGCTCCATGTACCACAAATCAACTCGAGATGAGGCCTGATTCCCCTGCAATGGCTCCAGAGCTAGCAGGCGTTCCCCTGCAAACACAGCAAGTGGCTTGCCTTCCTTTAGGCAACTCCAGAGATTCCGCGAGAACACCATCCCAAGACTAGAGGAACACGAGTTCAGCACAGCAACTAGAGAGAAGCTCCGAGTACAGCAAATCATCTCGAGATGAGAGCTGATTCTCTGGCTTTGACTCAAGAGGAATGCCAACTTTCCACAAGCACCTCAAGAGGAGGCTTCTCTCAGCTATAGGTATGTGAGAGGGACCCTGAGTTTGCTGCCTCAAGTGGAATGGACACCGAGATGCCGTGACTCGAGATAAGGCCGGATTTCCCTGCAGTGACCTGAATGCAAGCTCGTCTTTCATCTCACGAGATGAAGGGATGTCTGAATCCCCTGTGGAGACCCTAGAGAAAGCCCTAGTTCCACGTATCATCTCAACAGGAGGCCTCACACTCCTTTCAAAACTCGAGAGTCACGCAGAGGTCAATGCCTCAAAAGGAGACGATTCCTGACTCCTCTTGAAAATTGATAGGAATCCCAATATCCCTGTGGCAACTGGACAGGAACCCTGGGTCTCTCGCCTCACCTTGAGAGGGGTCCCTATTGCCCTATCAAGCCTCGATGAGAATACCGAGGTGTCCCTAACATCTAGGCAGGAGTCCTGACGTCACTGAACAACATGAGTTTTGAAGGGTCATTCCCGCCGTAACTCGAGAAGATACCCCAGGTCCCCACCACAACTCAAGAAAACCCAGGAGAATTCACCCTCACCGTGAGATGAGGCCCAATTCCACTGCATCACATGTAAAGCAATTCCGTGTTCCCCATAAAACAGGATATGAGCCTTGACTTCCGTGATGGAACTCCAGAGAGTCCCCAAGAACACTGTCGCAAGTGTAGAGGGACACTGAGGTCCCCGCAGCAACACGAAAGTGCTCCGAGTACCCAGATCAACTCGAGATGAGACCCGATTCCCCTGCACTGGCTCCAGAGCAATCCCGCTTTCCTCATCAAACTAGACAAGTGGCTTGACTTCCCTTAGGCAACTCCAGAGATTTCCTGAGAGCACCGTCCCAAGTCTAGAGGAACACCAAGTTCAGCACAGCAACTCGAGAAAAGCTCCGTGTACCCCAAAACATTCGAGATGAGAGCTGATTCCCTGGCTTCGACTCAAGAGGAATGCCAACTTTCCACAAGCAGCTCAAGCGGAGGCTTTTCTCAGCTCTAGGTATGTAAGAGGGACCCTGAGTTTGCTACCTCAAGTGGAATGAACACCGAGATGCCCTGACTCGAAATAAGGCTGGATTTCCCTGCAGTGACTTGAATGCAGGCTCGTCTTTCATCTCACAAGATGAAGAGATGTCTGAATCCCCTGTGGAGACCCTAAAGAAAGCCCTAGTTCCCCACCTCATCTCGACAGGAGGCCTTACATCCCTTTGACAACTCGAGAGGAACACGGAGTTCAATGCTTCAAAAGGAGACGATGCCTAACACCTCTTGAAAATTGATAGGAATAGCAATATCCCTGTGGCAACTGCAAAGGGAAGCTGGGTCAACACCTCACCTCGAGAGGCATCCCTATTGCCCTGCCAAGCCTCGAGGAGAATCCCGAGGTGTCCTTCCAAACTAGACAGGAGTCCTGTCGCCGCTCAACCAACACGGGTTTTGAAGGGCCATCCTCGCCGTAACCCAAGAACATACCCTAGGTCCCAGCCGCAACTCAACATAAACCATGAGACTTCCCCCTGGCCGCGAGGTGAGGCCCGATTCCCCTGCACTGAGTGCAGAGCAAATCCGTGTTCCCCATCAAACATGAAAGGAGGCTTCACTTCCTAGATGAAACTCCACATAGTCCCCAAGAACACTGCCAGAGGTCGAGAGGGACCCTGAGGTCACCGCAGCAAAACAAAAGAATTCGTGTAAATGAAATCAACTCGAGATGAGGCGCGATTGCCCTGCATTGGCTCCAGAGCCATCTCGCATTCCCCATCAAACATGACAAGTGGCTTGACTTCCTTTAGGCAACTCCAGTGATTCACCAAGAGTACCGTCCAATATCTAAAGGAACACAAATTTCAGCACTGCAACTCGAGAAAAGCTCCCTGTACCCCCAAATCATCTCGAGTTGAGAGCTGCTTCCCTGGATTCAACTCAAGAGGAATGCCAACTGTCCACAAGTACCTCAAGAGGAGGCTTCTCTCAGTTATATGTATGTGAGATGGGCCCTGAGTTTGTGGCCTCAAGTGAAATGGACACCGAGATGTCCTGACTCAAAATAAGGCTGGATTTCCCTGCAGTGACTTGAATGCAGGCTCGTCTTTCATCTCACGAGATGAAGGGATGTCTGAATCCCCTGTGGTGACCCTAGAGAAAGCCCTAGTTCCTGGCCTCATCCCAACATGAGACCTCACATCCCTGTGAAAACTCGAGAGGCACACGGAGTTAAATGCTTCAAAAGGAGACGATGGCTGACTCTTCTTGAAAAATGATAGGAATCCCAAAATTCCTGTGGCCACTGCAAATGGAACCTGGGTTTCCCCTCTCACCTTGAGAGGCGTCCCTATTGCCCTCCCAAGCCCCGAGGAGAATCCCGAGGTGTCCCTCGCAACTAGACAGGAGTCCTGACATCACTGATCCAACCCGAGTTTTGAAGGGCCATCCTCGTCATAACACGAGAACATAATCCAGGTTCCCACCGCAACTCGAGAAAAACAATGACACTTTCCCCTCGCCACGAGATGAGGCCCGATTCCCCTGCACTGCATGCAGAGCAAGTCCGTGTTCCCCATCAAACAGGAAAGGAGCCTTGACTTCCTTGATGGCACTCCAGAGAGTCCCCAGGAACACTTTCACAAGTCTAGAGGGACCCTGAGGTCCCCGAAACAACATGAAAGCGCTCCATGTACTCCAAATCAACTCGAGATGAGGCCTGATTCCCCTGCACTGCATGCAGAGCAAGTCCATGTTCCCCATCAAACACGAAAAGAGCCTTGACTTCCTAGATGAAACTCCACATAGTCCCCAAGAACACTGTCACAGTTCTGCAGGGACCCTGAAGTGACAGCAGCAGCACGAAAGAACTCGTTTAACTCAAATCAACCCTAGATGAGACCCAATTCCCCTGCATTGACTCCAGAGACATCCCTCATTCCCCATTAAACAGGGCAAATATCCTGACTTCCTTTAGGCAACCACAGAGATTCACCGAGAGCACCGTCCCATATCTAGAGGAACACCAAGTTCAGCACAGCAACTCGACAAAAGCTCCGTGTACCCCAAAACATTTCGAGATGAGAGTTATGACACAGGAGGAATGGAAACTTTCCACAAGCACCTCAAGAGGAGGCTACTCTGAGCTATAGGTATGTGAGAGGGATCCTGAGTTTGCTGCCTCGTGTGGAATGGACACCGAAATGCCCTTACTCGAAATAAGGCCGGATTTCCCTGCAGTGACTTGAATGCAGTCTCGTCTATCATCTCACAAGAAGAAGGGATGTCTAAATCCCCTGTGGATACCCTAGAGAAAGCCCAAGTTCCCTGCCTCATCTCGACAGGAGGCCTCACATCCCTTTGAAACTTTGAGAGGCACGTGGAGTTCAATGCCTCAAAAGTAGATGATGCCTGCCTCCTCTTGAAAATTGATAGGAATCTCAATATCTCTGTGGCAACTGGAAAGGGACCCTGGGTCTCCACTTTACCTCGAGAGACTTCCCTATTGCCCTCCCAAGCCCCGAGGAGAATCCCGAGGTGTCCCTCGCAACTAGACAGGTGTCCTGACGTCGCTGACCCAACACAAGTTTTGAAGGTCCATCCCCACCGCAACTCAAGAACATACCCCAGGTTCCCACCGCAACTCGAGAAAAACCATGAGACATCCCCCTCGCCGTGAGATGAGGTCTGATTCCCCTGCATTGCATGCAGAGCATGTGTGTGTTCCCCATCATACTTGAAAAGAGTTTTGACTTCCTTGATGGAACTCCAGAGAGTCCCCAAGAACACTGTTACAAAGCTAGAGGGACCCTGCGGACTCCGCAGCAACATGAAAGAGCTCGTGTACCCCAAATCAACTCGAGATGAGGCCCAATTCACCTGAATTGGGTCCAGAGCCATCACACGTTCCCCATCAAATAGAACATGTGGCTTGACCTCCTTTACGCAACTCCAGAGATTCCACGAGAACATCATTCCAAGTCCAGAGGAACACCAAGTTCTGCAGAGCAACTCGAGAAAAGCTCCATGTACCCCAAATCATCTCGAGATGAGAGCTGATTCGCTGAACTCGACTCAAAGGGAATTCCAACTTTCCACAAGCACCTCAAGAGGAGGCTTCTCTCAGCTATAAGTATCATAGTGGGACCCTGAGCTTGCTGCCTCAAGTGGAATGTACAATGAGATTCCCAGACTCGAAAAAAGGCCAGATTTCCCTGCAGTGACGTAAATGCAGGCTCGTCTTTCATCTCACAAGATGAAGGGATATCTGAATCCCCCGTGGAGACCCTAAAGAAAGCCCTTGTTCCCCGACTCATCTCGACAGGAGGCCACACATCCCTTTGACAACTCGAGAGGAGTGCAGAGTTCAAGGCGTCAAAAGGAGACGACGCCTGACTCACCTTGAAAATTGATAGGGATCCCAATATCCCTCTGGCAACTGCGAAGGAAGTCTGGGTCTCCTGTCTCACCTCGAGAGGCGTCCCTATTGCCCTGCCAAGCCTCAAGGAGAATCCCGAGGTATCCCTGGCAATTAGACATGAGTCCTGAAGTCGCTGAACCAACATGAGTTTTGAAAGGCCATCCCCGCCGTAATACGAGAACATACCCCAGATTCCCGCTGAAACTCAAGAAAAACCATGAGACTTCCCCATCGCTGCGAGATGAAGCCCGATTGCAATGCTGCGTGCAGAGCAAGTCTGTGTTCCTCATTAAACACAAAAGGAGCCTTGACTTCCTTGATGGACCTCCAGAAAGTCCCCAAGAACACTATCACAAGTCTAGCGGGACCCTGAGGTCCCCGCAGCAACACAAAAGAGCATCGTGTACCCCAAATCGACTCGAGATGAGGTGTGATTCCCCTGCATTGCATGCAGACCACATCTGAGTTCCCCATCAAACACTAAAGGAGCCTTGACTTCCTAGATGAAATTCCACATAGTCCCCAAGAAGACTGGGGACTTCAGCACCTCACAAGTCTAGAGGTGCTGAGGCCACCACAGCAACACATAAGAGCTTCGTGTACTACAAATCAACTTGACATGAGGCCAGATTCCCCTCCATTGGCTCCAGAGCCATCGTGCATTCCCCATCAAACAGATCAAGTAGCTTGACTTCTTTTAGCAACCCCAGAGATTAACCGAGAGCACCGTCCCATATCTAGAGGAACACCAAGTTCAGCACAGCAACTCGACAAAAGCTCCGTGTACCACAAATCATCTCAAGATGAGAGCTGATTCCCTGGATTGGACTCAAGAGGAATGCCAACGTTCCACAAGCAACTCAAGAGGAGGCTTCTCTCAGCTATATGTATGTGAAAGGGAACCTGATTTTGCTGCTTCAAGTGGAATGGACATCGAGATGCCCTGATTCAAAATAAGGCCGGATTTCCCTGCATTGACTTGAATGCAGGCTCATCTTTCATCTCACATAAAGAAGGGATGTCTGAATCCCTTGTGGAGACCCTAGAGAAAGCACTAGTTCCCTGCCTTATCTCGACATGAGGCCTGACTTCCCTTTGAAAACTCGAGAGGCATTCGACGTTCAATGCTTCAAAAGGAGACGAAGCCTGACTCCTTTTCAAAATTGATAGGAATCACGATATCCCTGTGGCAACTGGACAGGAACCCTGGGTCTCTCGCCTCACTTCGAGAGGCATCCCTATTGCCCATGCAAGCCTCGAGGAGAATTCCGAGGTGTCCCTCGCAACTAAAGAGGAATCTTGACGTTGCTGATCCAACACAAGTTTTGAAGGTCCATCCTCGTCGTAACTAGAAAACATAACCCAGGTTCTTGCCGCAACTCGAGAAAAACCATGAGGCTTTCACCTGGCCGTGAGATGAGGCCTGAATCCCCTGCACTGCAGGCAGAGCAATTCCCTGTTCCCCATGAACACGAAAGGAGCCTTGACTTCCTTGATGGAACTCCAAAGAGTCCCCAGGAACACTGTCACTGGTATAGAGGGACACTGAGTTCCCCACAGCAACACGAAAGCGCTCCGTGTACTTCAAATCAACACGAGGTGAGGCCTGATTCCCCTGCATGGTCTCCAGAGCCATCCAGCATTCCCCATCAAACACGACAAGTGGCTTGTCTTCCTTTAGGCAACTCCAGAGTTTACCCGAGAACACCGTCCTAAGTATAGAGGAACACCACGTTCAGCACAGCAACTAGAAAACATCTCTGTGTATCTCAAATCATCTCGAGATGAGCGCTGATTCCCTGGCTTTGACTCAAGAGGAATGCCAGCTTTAAACAACACCTAAAGAGGAGGCTTCTCTCAGCTATAGGTATGTGAGAGGGACCCTGAGTTTGCTGCCTCAAGTGGCATGGACACTGAGAAGCCCTGACTCAAAATAAGGCCAGGTGTCCCTGCAGTGGCTTGAATGCAGGCTCATCTCTCATCTCACAAGATGAAGGGATGTCTGAATCCCCTGTGGAGACCCTAGAGAATACCCTAGTTCCCAGCCTCATCTTAAAAGAAGGCCTCACATCCCTTTGACAACTCGAGAGGAACACAGAGCAACATGTAAAGGCTCTGTGTACTCCAAAACAACTCGAGATGAGGCCCGATTCCCCTGCACTGCGTTCAGAGCAAGTCTGTGTTCCCCATCAAACACGAAAGGAGCTTTGACTTCCCTGATGGAAATCCAGAGAGTCCCCAGGAACACTGTCACAAGTTTCGAGGGTCCCTGAGGTCCCCGCAGCAACATGAAAATGCACTGTGTACTTGAAATCAACTCGAGATGAGGCCCGCTTCCCATGCACTGCATGCAAAGCAAGTCTGTGTTCCCCATAAAACACGAAAGGAGCCTTGACTTCCTTGATGGAAATCCAGAGAGTCCCCAGGAACACTTTGAAAAGTCTAGAGGGACCTTGAGAACCCCACAGCAACATGAAAGTGCACTGTGTGCTTCAAATCAACTCGAGATGAGGCCCGATTCCCCTGCATTAGCTCCAGAGCCATCACTCATTCCCCATCAAACACAACAAGTGGCTTGACTTCCTTTAGGCAACTCTAGAGATTACCTGAGAATACCGTCTCAAGACAAGAGGAATACCAAGTTCAGCACAGCAACTCGAGAAAAGTTCCGTGTACCCCAAATCATCTCGAGATGAGAGCTGATTCCCTGGCTTCGACTCAAGAGGAATGCCAACTTTCCACAAGCCCCTCAAGAGGAGGCTTCTTTCAGCTCTAGGTATGTGAGAGGGACCCTGAGTTTGCTGCATCAAGTGGAATGGTTACCCAGATGCCATGACTCGAAATAAGGTTGGATTTCCCTGCAGTGACTTTAATGCAGGCTCGTCTTTCATCACACATGATGAAGTGATGTCTGAATCCCCTGTGGAGACCCTAGAGAAAACCCTAGTTCCCCGGCTCATCTCGACAGGAGGACTCACAGTCTTTAGAAACCTCCAGAGGCACATGGATTTAAATGCTTCAAAAGGAGAGCATGGCTGCCTCCTCTTGAAAATTGATAGGAATCCCCAAATTACTGTGGCAACTGGAATGGACCCTGGGTCTCCCCCCTCACCTCGAGAGGCATCCTTATTGCCCTACCAAGCCTCGAATAGAATCCCGAGTTGTCCCTTGCAGCTAGACAGGAGTCCTAATGTCACTGAATCAACACGAGTTTGAAGGGCCATCCCAACCATAACTTGAGAACATAACTCAGGTTCCCGCCACAGCTCAAGAAAACCGTGAGAATTCCCCCTTGCCATGAGATGAGGCCCGATTCGCCTGCATTGCATGCAGAGCAAGTCCATGTTCCCCATCAAAAACGAAAGGAGCCTTGACTTCCTAGATGAAACTCCACATAGTCCCCAAGAACTGTGTCAGAAGTCTAGAGGGACCCTGAGGTCAGTGCAACAATAGGAAAGAGCACCGTGTACCACAAATCAACTCGAGATGAGGCCCGATTCCCCTGCACTGGCTCCAGAGCAATCCTGCATTCCTCATCAAAGAGCACAAGTGGCTTGACTTCTTTTGGGCAACTCCAAGATTCCCCGAGAACAGCATCCCAAGTCTAGAGCAACACCAAGTTCAGCACAGCAACTCGAGAAAAGCTCCGTGTAGCCCAAATCATTTCGAGATGAGAGCAGATTCCCTGGCTTTGAAACAAGAGCAATGCCAACTTTCCACAAGCAGCTCAAGTGGAGGCTTTTCTCAGCTCTTGGTATGTGAGAGGCACCCTGAATTTGCTGCTTCAAGTGGAATGGACACCGAGATGCCCTGACTCGAAATAAGGCCGGAATTCCCTGCAGTGACTTGAATGCCGGCTCATCCTTCATCTCAAAAGATGAAGGCATATCTGAATCCCCTATGAAGACCCTAGAGAAAGCCCTAGTTCCCCGCCTCATCTCGACAGGAGGCCTCACATCCCTTTGACAACACGAGTAGAACATGGAGTTCAGTGCTTCAAAAGTAGACAATGATTGAGTCCTCTTGAAAATTGACAGAAGTCCCAGTATCCGTGTGGCAACTTGAAAGGACACTGGGTCTCCCGCCTCACCTCGAGAGGCATCCCTATTGCCCTGCCAAGACTCGAGGACAATCCCGAGTTGTCCATCACAACTAGACAGGAGTCCTGACGTAGCTGAAAAAACACGAGTTTTGACGGGCCATCCCCATCGTCACTTG